>NC_069499.1:5764946-5882446 GCF_027579735.1 Bombina bombina
TATAGTGCATCAGTATTTACCGCTAGTGTATAGTGCATCAGTATAGTGTATCAGTATTTACCGCTAGTGTATAGTGCATCAGTATAGTGTATCAGTATTTACTGCTAGTGTATAGTGCATCAGTATTTACCGCTAGTGTATAGTGCATCAGTATAGTGTATCAGTATTTACCGCTAGTGTATAGTGCATCAGTATAGTGTATCAGTATTTAGTGCTAGTGTATAGTGCATCTGTATTTATCACTAGTGTATAGTGCATCAGTATTTACTGCTAGTGTATAGTGCATCAATATTTACTGCTAGTGTATAGTGCATCAATATTTACTGCTAGTGTATAGTGCATCTTTATTTATCACTAGTGTATAGTGCATCAGTATTTACCGTTAGTGTATAGTGCATCAGTATTTACTGCTAGTGTATAGTGAATCTGTATTTATCACTAGTGTATAGTGCATCAGTATTTACCGTTAGTGTATAGTGCATCAGTATTTACTGCTAGTGTATAGTGAATCTGTATTTATCACTAGTGTATAGTGCATCAGTATTTACTGCTAGTGTATAGTGCATCAGTATTTACTGCTAGTGTATAGTGCATCAATATTTACTGCTAGTGTATAGTGCATCAGTATTTACTGCTAGTGTATAGTGCATCAGTATTTACTGCTAGTGTATAGTGCATCAGTATTTACTGCTAGTGTATAGTGCATCAATATTTACTGCTAGTGTATAGTGCATCAGTATTTACTGCTAGTGTATAGTGCATCAGTATTTACTGCTAGTGTATAGTGCATCAATATTTACTGCTAGTGTATAGTGCATCAGTATTTACTGCTAGTGTATAGTGCATCAATATTTACTGCTAGTGTATAGTGCATCAGTATTTACTGCTAGTGTATAGTGCATCAGTATTTACTGCTAGTGTATAGTGCATCAGTATTTACTGCTAGTGTATAGTGCATCAATATTTACTGCTAGTGTATAGTGCATCAGTATTTACTGCTAGTGTATAGTGCATCAGTATTTACTGCTAGTGTATAGTGCATCAATATTTACTGCTAGTGTATAGTGCATCAGTATTTACTGCTAGTGTATAGTGCATCAGTATTTACTGCTAGTGTATAGTGCATCAATATTTACTGCTAGTGTATAGTGCATCAGTATTTACCGCTAGTGTATAGTGTATCAGTATTTACCGCTAGTGTATAGTGCATCAGTATTTACCGCTAGTGTATAGTGCATCAGTATTTACCGCTAGTGTATAGTGCATCAGTATTTACTGCTAGTGTATAGTGAATTAGTATTTACTCCTAGTGTATAGTGCATCAGTATTTACCGCTAGTGTATAGTGCATCAGTATAGTGTATCAGTATTTACTGCTAGTGTATAGTGCATCTTTATTTATCACTAGTGTATAGTACATCAGTATTTACTGCTAGTGTATAGTGCATCAGTATTTACTGCTAGTGTATAGTGCATCAATATTTACTGCTAGTGTATAGTGCATCAGTATTTAGTGCTAGTGTATAGTGCATCAGTATTTACCGCTAGTATATAGTGCATCAGTATTTACCGCTAGTGTATAGTGCATCAGTATTTACCGCTAGTGTATAGTGCATCAGTATTTACAGCTAGTGTATAGTGCATCAGTATTTACCGCTAGTGTATAGTGCATCAGTATTTACTGCTAGTATATAGTGCATCAGTATTTACTGCTAGTGTATAGTGCATCAGTATTTACTGCTAGTGTATAGTGCATCAGTATTTACTGCTAGTGTATATTGTATCAGTGTTTACTGCTAGTGTATAGTGCATCAGTATTTACTGCTAGTGTATAGTGCATCAGTATTTACCGCTAGTGTATAGTGCATCAGTATTTACTGCTAGTGAATAGTGCATCAATATTTACTGCTAGTGTATAGTGCATCAGTATTTACCGCTAGTGTATAGTGCATCAGTATTTACTGCTAGTGTATAGTGCATCAGTATTTACCGCTAGTGTATAGTGCATCAGTATTTACTGCTAGTGTATAGTGCATCAGTATTTATCACTAGTGTATAGTGCATCAGTATTTACCGCTAGTGTATAGTGCATCAGTATTTACCGCTAGTGTATAGTGCATCAGTATTTACCGCTAGTGTATAGTGCATCAGTATTTACCGCTAGTGTATAGTGCATCAGTATAGTGTATCAGTATTTACTGCTAGTGTATAGTGCATCTGTATTTATCACTAGTGTATAGTGCATCAGTATTTACTGCTAGTGTATAGTGCATCAATATTTACTGCTAGTGTATAGTGCATCAATATTTACTGCTAGTGTATAGTGCATCTTTATTTATCACTAGTGTATAGTGCATCAGTATTTACCGTTAGTGTATAGTGCATCAATATTTACTGCTAGTGTATAGTGCATCAATATTTACTGCTAGTGTATAGTGCATCTTTATTTATCACTAGTGTATAGTGCATCAATATTTACCGTTAGTGTATAGTGCATCAGTATTTACTGCTAGTGTATAGTGAATCTGTATTTATCACTAGTGTATAGTGCATCAGTATTTACCGTTAGTGTATAGTGCATCAGTATTTACTGCTAGTGTATAGTGAATCTGTATTTATCACTAGTGTATAGTGCATCAGTATTTACTGCTAGTGTATAGTGCATCAGTATTTACTGCTAGTGTATAGTGCATCAGTATTTACTGCTAGTGTATAGTGCATCAGTATTTACTGCTAGTGTATAGTGCATCAGTATTTACTGCTAGTGTATAGTGAATCTGTATTTATCACTAGTGTATAGTGCATCAGTATTTACTGCTAGTGTATAGTGCATCAGTATTTACTGCTAGTGTATAGTGCATCAATATTTACTGCTAGTGTATAGTGCATCAATATTTACTGCTAGTGTATAGTGCATCAATATTTACTGCTAGTGTATAGTGCATCAGTATTTACTGCTAGTGTATAGTGCATCAGTATTTACTGCTAGTGTATAGTGCATCAATATTTACTGCTAGTGTATAGTGCATCAGTATTTACTGCTAGTGTATAGTGCATCAGTATTTACTGCTAGTGTATAGTGCATCAATATTTACTGCTAGTGTATAGTGCATCAGTATTTACCGCTAGTGTATAGTGTATCAGTATTTACTGCTAGTGTATAGTGCATCAGTATTTACCGCTAGTGTTTAGTGCATCAGTATTTACCGCTAGTGTATAGTGCATCAGTATTTACCGCTAGTGTATAGTGCATCAGTATTTACTGCTAGTGTATAGTGAATTAGTATTTACTCCTAGTGTATAGTGCATCAGTATTTACCGCTAGTGTATAGTGCATCAGTATAGTGTATCAGTATTTACTGCTAGTGTATAGTGCATCTTTATTTATCACTAGTGTATAGTACATCAGTATTTACTGCTAGTGTATAGTGCATCAGTATTTACTGCTAGTGTATAGTGCATCAATATTTACTGCTAGTGTATAGTGCATCAGTATTTAGTGCTAGTGTATAGTGCATCAGTATTTACCGCTAGTATATAGTGCATCAGTATTTACCGCTAGTGTATAGTGCATCAGTATTTACCGCTAGTGTATAGTGCATCAGTATTTACCGCTAGTGTATAGTGCATCAGTATTTACTGCTAGTGTATATTGTATCAGTGTTTACTGCTAGTGTATAGTGCATCAGTATTTACTGCTAGTATATAGTGCATCAGTATTTACTGCTAGTGTATAGTGCATCAGTATTTACTGCTAGTGTATAGTGCATCAGTATTTACTGCTAGTGTATATTGTATCAGTGTTTACTGCTAGTGTATAGTGCATCAGTATTTACTGCTAGTGTATAGTGCATCAGTATTTACCGCTAGTGTATAGTGCATCAGTATTTACCACTAGTGTATAGTGCAACAGTATTTACCGCTAGTGTATAGTGCATCAGTATTTACTGCTAGTGTATAGTGCATCAGTATTTACCGCTAGTGTATAGTGCATCAGTATTTACTGCTAGTGTATAGTGCATCAATATTTACTGCTAGTGTATAGTGCATCAGTATTTACTGCTAGTGTATAGTGCATCAATATTTACTGCTAGTGTATAGTGCATCAGTATTTACTGCTAGTGTATAGTGCGTCAGTATAGTGCATCAGTATATACTGCTAATGTATAGTGTATTTGTATAGTGCATCAGTATTTACTGCTAGTGTATAGTGCATCAGTATTTACTGCTAGTGTATAGTGCATCAGTATTTACTGCTAGTGTATAGTGCGTCAGTATAGTGCATCAGTATATACTGCTAGTGTATAGTGTATTAGTATAGTGCATCAGTATTTACTGCTAGTGTATAGTGCATCAGTATTTACTGCTAGTGTATAGTGCGTCAGTATAGTGTATCAGTATTTACTGCTAGTGTATAGTGTATCAGTATAGTGCATCAGTATATACTGCTAGTGTTTAGTGTATTAGTATAGTGCATCAGTATTTACTGCTAGTGTATAGTGCATCAGTATTTACTGCTAGTGTATAGTGCATCAGTATTTACCGCTAGTGTATAGTGCATCAGTATTTACCGCTAGTGTATAGAGCATCAGTATTTACCGCTAGTGTATAGTGCATCAGTATTTACTGCTAGTGTATAGTGCATCAGTATTTACCGCTAGTGTATAGTGCATCAGTATTTACTGCTATTGTATAGTGCATCAGTATTTACTGCTAGTGTATAGTGTATCAGTATAGTGCATCAGTATTTACCGCTAGTGTATAGTGCATCAGTATTTACCGCTAGTGTATAGTGCATCAGTATTTACCGCTAGTGTATAGTGCATCAGTATTTACCGCTAGTGTATAGTGCATCAGTATTTACCGCTAGTGTATAGTGCATCAGTATTTACTGCTAGTGTATAGTGCATCAGTATTTACTGCTAGTGTATAGTGCATCAGTATTTACTGCTAGTGTATAGTGCATCAGTATTTACCGCTAGTGTATAGTGGATCAGTATTTACTGCTAGTATATAGTGCATCAGTATTTACCGCTAGTGTATAGTGCATCAGTATTTACTGCTAGTGTATAGTGCATCAGTATTTATCACTAGTGTATAGTGCATCAGTATTTACCGCTAGTGTATAGTGCATCAGTATTTACCGCTAGTGTATAGTGCATCAGTATTTACCGCTAGTGTATAGTGCATCAGTATAGTGTATCAGTATTTACTGCTAGTGTATAGTGCATCTGTATTTATCACTAGTGTATAGTGCATCAGTATTTACTGCTAGTGTATAGTGCATCAATTTTTACTGCTAGTGTATAGTGCATCAATATTTACTGCTAGTGTATAGTGCATCAATATTTACTGCTAGTGTATAGTGCATCTTTATTTATCACTAGTGTATAGTGCATCAGTATTTACCGTTAGTGTATAGTGCATCAGTATTTACTGCTAGTGTATAGTGAATCTGTATTTATCACTAGTGTATAGTGCATCAGTATTTACTGCTAGTGTATAGTGCATCAGTATTTACTGCTAGTGTATAGTGCATCAATATTTACTGCTAGTGTATAGTGCATCAGTATTTACTGCTAGTGTATAGTGAATTAGTATTTACTGCTAGTGTATAGTGCATCAGTATTTACTGCTAGTGTATAGTGCATCAGTATTTACTGCTAGTGTATAGTGCATCAATATTTACTGCTAGTGTATAGTGCATCAGTATTTACCGCTAGTGTATAGTGCATCAGTATTTACTGCTAGTGTATAGTGAATTAGTATTTACTGCTAGTGTATAGTGCATCAGTATTTACCGCTAGTGTATAGTGCATCAGTATAGTGTATCAGTATTTACTGCTAGTGTATAGTGCATCTTTATTTATCACTAGTGTATAGTACATCAGTATTTACTGCTAGTGTATAGTGCATCAGTATTTACTGCTAGTGTATAGTGCATCAATATTTACTGCTAGTGTATATTGTATCAGTGTTTACTGCTAGTGTATAGTGCATCAGTATTTACCGCTAGTGTATAGTGCATCAGTATTTACCGCTAGTGTATAGTGCATCAGTATTTAGTGCTAGTGTATAGTGCATCAGTATTTACCGCTAGTATATAGTGCATCAGTATTTACCGCTAGTGTATAGTGCATCAGTATTTACCGCTAGTGTATAGTGCATCAGTATTTACCGCTAGTGTATAGTGCATCAGTATTTACTGCTAGTGTATAGTGCATCAGTATTTACCGCTAGTGTATAGTGCATCAGTATTTACTGCTAGTATATAGTGCATCAGTATTTACTGCTAGTGTATAGTGCATCAGTATTTACTGCTAGTGTATAGTGCATCAGTATTTACCGCTAGTGTATAGTGCATCAGTATTTACTGCTAGTGAATAGTGCATCAATATTTACTGCTAGTGTATAGTGCATCAGTATTTACCGCTAGTGTATAGTGCATCAGTATTTACTGCTAGTATATAGTGCATCAGTATTTGCTGCTAGTGTATAGTGCATCAATATTTACTGCTAGTGTATAGTGCATCAATATTTACTGCTATTGAATAGTGCATCAATATTTACTGCTAGTGTATAGTGCATCAGTATTTACTGCTAGTGTATAGTGCATCAATATTTACTGCTAGTGTATAGTGCATCAATATTTACTGCTAGTGTATAGTGCATCAGTATTTACTGCTAGTGTATAGTGCATCAATATTTACTGCTAGTGTATAGTGCATCAGTATTTACTGCTAGTGTATAGTGCATCAGTATTTACTGCTAGTGTATAGTGCATCAGTATTTACTGCTAGTGTATAGTGCATCAGTATTTACTGCTAGTGTATAGTGCGTCAGTATAGTGCATCAGTATATACTGCTAGTGTATAGTGTATTAGTATAGTGCATCAGTATTTACTGCTAGTGTATAGTGCATCAGTATTTACTGCTAGTGTATAGTGCATCAATATTTACTGCTAGTGTATAGTGCGTCAGTATAGTGTATCAGTATTTACTGCTAGTGTATAGTGCATCAGTATTTACTGCTAGTGTATAGTGCATCAGTATTTACTGCTAGTGTATAGTGCATCAGTATTTACCGCTAGTGTATAGTGCATCAGTATTTACCGCTAGTGTATAGAGCATCAGTATTTACCGCTAGTGTATAGTGCATCAGTATTTACTGCTAGTGTATAGTGCATCAGTATTTACCGCTAGTGTATAGTGCATCAGTATAGTGTATCAGTATTTACTGCTAGTGTATAGTGCATCAGTATTTACTGCTAGTGTATAGTGCATCAGTATAGTGTATCAGTATTTACCGCTAGTGTATAGTGCATCAGTATAGTGTATCAGTATTTACTGCTAGTGTATAGTGCATCAGTATTTACTGCTAGTGTATAGTGCATCAGTATTTACTGCTAGTGTATAGTGCATCAGTATTTACTGCTAGTGTATAGTGTATCAGTATTTACTGCTAGTGTATAGTGCATCAGTATTTACTGCTAGTGTATAGTGTATCAGTATAGTGCATCAGTATTTACCGCTAGTGTATAGTGCATCAGTATTTACCGCTAGTGTATAGTGCATCAGTATTTACCACTAGTGTATAGTGCATCAGTATTTACCGCTAGTGTATAGTGCATCAGTATTTACTGCTAGTGTATAGTGCATCAGTATTTACCGCTAGTGTATAGTGCATCAGTATTTACTGCTAGTGTATAGTGCATCAGTATTTACTGCTAGTGTATAGTGTATCAGTATTTACTGCTAGTGTATAGTGCATCAGTATTTACTGCTAGTGTATAGTGCATCAGTATTTACTGCTAGTGTATAGTGCATCAGTATTTACTGCTAGTGTATAGTGCATCAGTATTTACTGCTAGTGTATAGTGTATCAGTATTTACTGCTAGTGTATAGTGCATCAGTATTTACTGCTAGTGTATAGTGTATCAGTATAGTGCATCAGTATTTACCGCTAGTGTATAGTGCATCAGTATTTACCGCTAGTGTATAGTGCATCAGTATTTACCACTAGTGTATAGTGCATCAGTATTTACCGCTAGTGTATAGTGCATCAGTATTTACCACTAGTGTATAGTGCATCAGTATTTACTGCTAGTGTATAGTGCATCAGTATTTACTGCTAGTGTATAGTGCATCAGTATTTACTGCTAGTGTATAGTGCATCAGTATTTACTGCTAGTGTATAGTTGTAGCAGAGAGGCAGTAGGATCTGTAATATCTGTTTGGTAAGCAGAGACAAGCAAATAACTACTCTTGGTAATTGTAGCAGAGAGGCAGTAGGATCTGTAATATCTGTTTGGTAAGCAGAGACAAGCAAATAACTACTCTTGGTAATTGTAATAATAACCCCTTTCCACCAAGAACTAGACGACACATAGCTTGGGAGTCAGCAACAACTTTTTCTTCAACCGGAAAAACAAACACTTTTTAAAAACAGTCTCCCCTACAAGGGGTTTCCCAACTGAAACAGCAGGGAGTTTAAACAGTAACATACAGTTTAACATACATTTTAACCATTAGCCTAAATAACAATTCCTGCATAGTTCATAAGTGGCGAGGTTTGCCACAATGCTCCCCCAGAACCAAGCCGGCATACCCAGTCTGATCCCAACGGATTGGCTTGGGGAGGTCCGGAGGAGTGTTCACAGATCAAGGTTCAAGTTCAGTTTGTCTGGACAACCCGTCGGCGTTGCCGTTTTGCTTCCCAGGTCGGTAATGGATTGTTAAGTCAAACGGCTGCAGCGCCAAACTCCAGCGCAACAGCCGGGCATTGTCTCTGGATACTCTGTTCAGCCACACCAACGGGTTGTGATCTGTGAGCAGGGAAAATTGTTGTCCATATAGATATGGCTGAAGTTTCTTGAGGGCCCACACCACGGTCAGGCATTCCTTTTCGATGGCGGCGTAGCTAACTTCTCGGGGTAACAGTTTCCTGCTTATGTAGGCCACAGGATGCTTGCCGCCATCAGCCCCGACTTGGCTCAGCACGGCTCCCAATCCAAACATAGAAGCATCTGTATGGACGAGAAAGCGTTTAGTTGGATCCGGGGCAGCAAGGATAGGGGCATTTACGAGAGAGTTTTTCAGTTCTTGGAATGCTTTTTCACACTCTGGGCTCCAGGTAACAATCTTAGGAAGGTTTTTACGGGGGAGGTCGGTGAGGGGTTTGGCTAGGGTACTATAATTAGGTACAAACTTCCTATAATAGCCTGCGGTACCTAGAAAGGCTAGCACTTGGTTCTTGGTATGGGGAGTGGGCCACTTGGCTACGGCCTCTACCTTGGCCGGTTCGGGCTTCTGCTGCCCGCTACCTATTCGGTGCCCTAGGTACTGGACCTCCACCATCTCTATATGACATTTGCTAGGCTTAAGGGTTAATCCTGCCTCCCTAATGTGATCTAGGATTGCCCCTATATGGTTCAAATGCTCGTCCCAGGAGCTGCTAAATATAGCAATGTCGTCTAAATAGGTGCATGCGTACTCTTGGGACCCATCCAGTAGCCGATCTACCATTCGCTGTAAAGTAGCCGGAGCATTCTTCATCCCGAATGGCATGACCTCAAATTGGTACAGGCCAAACGGGGTGATGAACGCTGATTTGGGGATGGCATCCTCGGCTAGTGGGATCTGCCAGTACCCCTTACACAGATCTATGGTGGTGAGGTACTGGCCTCGAGCCATTTTATCCAGGAGCTCATCTATCCGGGGCATAGGGTAGGCGTCAGAGACGGTTTAATCATTAAGTTTCCGGTAGTTTACGCAGAAGCGGGTCGTGCCGTCCCGCTTCGGCACTAGAACTACTGGCGAGGCCCAGGGGCTGTCCGAGTGCTCAATCACTCCTAACTATAGCATCTCGTCAATCTCCTTCCGCATATGTTCTCTCACCGATTCTGGTATGCGGTAAGGAGGTTGACGCATGGGGAGGTGACCTGAGGTTTCTACCCTATGGGTGGCCAGTCGGTTATATCCAGGCACGTTGGAGAACGTGTCTCTCTTTTCCTGCAGTAGCTCTGCTATTTGAGCTCATTCACGAGGACTTAAAGGGACAGTATACACTCATTTTCATATAACTGCATGTAATAGACACTACTATAAAGAATAAGATGCACAGATACCTAGCACACATGGCACCTAGCACACATGGCACCTAGCACACATGACACCTAGCACACACTGTACCTAGCACACACTGTACCTAGCACACACGGTACCTAGCGCACAAGGTACCTAGCACACACGGTACCTAGCACCCATTGTGCCTAGCACACATTGAGCCTACCACATATTGAGCCTAGCACACATTGTACCTAGCACACACTGTACCTAGCACACATTGTACCTAGCACACATTGTACCTAGCACACATTGCACCTAGCACACACTGTACCTAGCACACACTGTACAGCACACATTGTACCTAGCACACATTGTACCTAGCACACATTGTACCTAGCACACATTGTACCTAGCACACACTGTACCTAGCACACACTGTACAGCACACATTGTACCTAGCACACATTGTACCTAGCACACATTGTACCTAGCACACATTGTACCTAGCACACATTGTACCTAGCACACACTGTACCTAGCACACACTGTGCAGCACACATTGTACCTAGCACACATTGTACCTAGCACACATTGTACCTAGCACGCATTGTACCTAGCACACATTGTACCTAGCACACACGGCACCTAGCACACATTGTACCTAGCAAACATTGCACCTAGCACACATTGTACCTAGCACACATTGTACCTAGCACACACTGTGCAGCACACATTGTACCTAGCACACATTGTACCTAGCACACATTGTACCTAGCACACACGGCACCTAGCTCACATTGCACCTAGCAAACATTGCACCTAGCACACATTGCACCTAGCACACATGGCACCTAGCACACACTGTACCTAGCACACACGGTACCTAGCACACACGGTACCTAGCACACACTGTACCTAGCACATACTGAGCCTAGCACACATTGTACCTAGCACACATTGTACCTAGCACACACTGTACCTAGCACACACTGTACAGCACACATTGTACCTAGCACACATTGCACCTAGCACACATGGCACCTAGCACACACTGTACCTAGCACACACGGTACCTAGCACACACGGTACCTAGCACACACTGTACCTAGCACATACTGAGCCTAGCACACATTGTACCTAGCACACATTGTACCTAGCACACACGGTACCTAGCACACACTGTACCTAGCACATACTGAGCCTAGCACACATTGTACCTAGCACACATTGTACCTAGCACACACTGTACCTAGCACACACTGTACAGCACACATTGTACCTAGCACACATTGCACCTAGCACACATGGCACCTAGCACACACTGTACCTAGCACACACGGTACCTAGCACACACTGTACCTAGCACATACTGAGCCTAGCACACATTGTACCTAGCACACATTGTACCTAGCACACACGGTACCTAGCACACACTGTACCTAGCACATACTGAGCCTAGCACACATTGTACCTAGCACACATTGTACCTAGCACACACTGTACAGCACACATTGTACCTAGCACACATTGCACCTAGCACACATGGCACCTAGCACACACTGTACCTAGCACACACGGTACCTAGCACACACGGTACCTAGCACACACTGTACCTAGCACATACTGAGCCTAGCACACATTGTACCTAGCACACATTGTACCTAGCACACACTGTACCTAGCACACATTGTACCTAGCACACATTGTACCTAGCACACACGGTACCTAGCACACACGGCACCTAGCACACACGGTACCTAGCACACACGGCACCTAGCACACACGGCCCCTAGCACACACGGCCCCTAGCACATACGGCACCTAGCACACACGGCACCTAGCACACACGGCACTTAGCACACACAGCACCTAGCACACACGGGGCTTAGCACACATGGTACCTAGCACACACGGTACCTAGCACACATTGTTCCTAGCACACACTGTACCTAGCACACACTGTACCTAGCACACACTGTACCTAGCACACACGTACCTAGCACACACTGTACCTAGCGCACTCCGTACCTAGCTCCCATTGTACCTAGCACACACTGTACCTTTCACACATTATACCTAGCACACGCAGTACCTGGCTCACACAGTGCCTAGAACACGCTGTACCTGACACACGCTGGACCTAACATACGCTGTACTTTGCACGCGCTGTATCCAGTACACGCTCTGCCTAGCACACCTTATACCCAGCATACACTGTACCTAGCACCCACTGTACCTAGCTTGCGTTGTATCTAGCTCACGCTGTACCTAGCACATGCTGTGCCTGGCACCCGCCTTGCCTAGCACACGCAGTACCTAGTACATAATGAAGCTAGCACACACTGAACCTAGCACATAATGTACCCAGCACACACCGCACCCAGTACACACAGGACCTAGCACTCGCTGTACCTAGCACTCATCGAACCTAGCACTCATTGAACCTAGCACACACTGTACTTAATACCCACGGTACCTAGCTTGCGCTGTACCTAGCACACACCGTACCCAGCACCCACCTTACAGAGCACACGCAGTACCTAGCAAGCATTGAACCTAGCACACATTATTCAACACACAGAGTACCCAGCACACAAAGTGCCTAGCACACACAGCACCCAGCAGACACAGCACCTAGCACACACAGCACCCAGCACACACAGCACCCAGCACACACAGCACCCAGCACACACAGCATCCAGCACACACAGCACCCAGCACACACAGCACCCAGCACACACAGCACCCAGCACACACAGCACCTAGCACACACAGCACCCAGCACACACAGCACCCAGCACACACAGCACCCAGCACACACAGCACCTAGCACACACAGCACCCAGCACACACAGCAACCAGCACACACAGCACCCAGCACACACAGCACCCAGCACACACAGCACCCAGCACACACAGCAACCAGCACACACAGCAACCAGCACACACAGCACCCAGCACACACAGCACCGAGCACACACAGCACCCAGCACACACAGCAACCAGCACACACAGCAACCAGCACACACAGCACCTAGCACACACAGCACCCAGCACACACAGCACCCAGCACACACAGCACCCAGCACACACAGCACCCAGCACACACAGCACCCAGCACACACAGCACCCAGCACACACAGCACGTAATCATGCTACACTTTAATCCTGTAGAAGATGGGTGACTTAAAGCTATGTACAGTGACATACTGGGAGCAAGCCCACTATGGAGGATACAGGGATATTAAGGGAGGTAGAACCATAAACTACTGCAATAATATCATGATAATAAAATATCTGCTATAACATATGTGCCACTATTCCTATTGAACACAACCCTTTGGAGGCCCCCTCAAACCTCCTCATGATACATAAGAACAGAGGTGACACCAATATATGAAAACATGATGCCTTATACCTAACCCTCAGAAATACTATAGCCCCAAAACAGCAGAGTTTATACACAAATAACTGATTGCCAGATAGTTCCAACCGCGTGATTTATCATGTAGGGTACACTGGGATGACAATCTCACTGATAAGGTGCATAGCTAATCATGGGTGTACCCAGACACCCAAAGGTCCCTTCATATCAAACAAAATGGGCTTTGTTGGCATACATGTGCATGTATTGTCAAAAATAACAAATGTTTCTATATACTCAGAGATATAACATTGCTCACATATAGGAACTAGCTCAAAGTAGCAAAAAACAAACAGACAAAAAACTAGTAGGGTGTGGGCTAAATTAATAAACAAAGCATGCCCAGCACAACTACTATGAAAGGTAATAGGGGCTGCTGGGACTTATAGGCAGTATATACGGTTTAATAATTTGCTAAATAATTAGTAAAAGAATGACTTCTGCTAAGTTGGAGCCTAACCAAGTTAAAATTACGATCTCAGTGAGAGGGAAGATATTTAACCTTTTACAACACTGTGCAGCATTACATAATAATAAACAAGATAGGGAAGCATAACACATATAAAACATAAACCATATGTCCCCCAGTTGACTTCTAAAAGGACAAGAACAATTCTGTGAAATGCATATTCCAATACTTCTGAGTAGGCATTCTTGAGCTGGCTAATCCACATTCACCTTCAGAGGGGGTTATAACCCCAGCGATGCCCCCTATGTCCTGATGCATCCTGTCTCCTATCATTAAGGGCAAGAGAACAATTTGGGCATAAAGAACAGGAATCCAGAGCCAAGCAATGAGACTCGGGTTCTGTTGTACACGGTCCTGCATGCAGCTGGATGCTCCCGCAGCACAAGACTGAATCCATTTCGTCTGGCAATTCAAGTTCTGTGGCAACTTTCTCTGTATGCTAAATTCTAGCCTCACATATTACATTTTCAAAGCTGTGATGCATCCTCAAATTCGGCCAGTAGCGTTCTCATCTGTATGTGGCAGTCCTTCAACACTAAAAGACCGATTAATAGCCTAGCTACGGAACTGTCTATACTACTCCAGGTTTCCGTGAAGTGTAGCATTACCGATCGCCTTGCCATCCTGTCTTCTCTTCAGCACTGCAATCTTATCCAGATGCTTCAGTGCTTGATCACTCCTGAAAGCTGCTCTGACTCTTGTGCGGCTATTGTGAGAGCTCCGGTAAGCGTAGAGTTGGCTTACAGGCTCGCCGCTCCAGTATCAGTCAAGATGGCCGGTATGGCTAACGGCTCTGTTGTGACTTTTAGTATGCCATGTTGGTGAAGAGCCAGGGTAATGGCGGTATCTTGCGCTGCAGTTAATAGGTCTTTGCAGGCAGCACACTGCCTTCTAGGGAGACAGTCCCTTGTCCAGATGCTCCGTTGTTAGAGCCAACTTAGTGTCATTAGTAGTTTGTGCTGCATAGGCAAGATGGCGCCCGCCGTGTAGCTGGAAAGTTTCCCAGAGTGAGTGATCCATATGTCATAGGGTTGCGGCTCTCTATGATCATCTATAAATGTTTAGCTTTAGACCTCTGGCTGCGTATATGCCGCATTTAAATCCTTAGCCTCTCCAGTGCAGTTTCCCTCCAGCGGGGCCTACTATATTAAAGGCCATAAAAGCCTCGCTATTTCCTGAAGTCGGATAGTGGTCAGCAAATACACCTATTGCGAACATATGCTTGAGTGGCCTCTAATCATAGCCACAATGGTCCTCAGTGCATTGGGCACAAAATTGGTCAAATCAAGTTAGTATAGCTTGAAACAAAAGATTTTTAGCAGGGTATATCGCAGGAGCTCTGCACAAACACGTCTGCCCTGTTCAGCTGCTGACTCCGCCCCCCCAGATATATATAAAACTTAGATTAAAAATGAACAAAAGTTAGCATATCCACTATTACCCCTAGACGTTACCAATAAATACTACAAAGCAAATTATCTATATCAATGTAGTAATACTGAGCGGAGTAAGGACAAGTATACCTAGGCAGGTAAATACCCAAAAAAGGCTCACGGATTGCACAAACAGACAAACTAAAAAAGAGGATTGACCTCAACACATATACTCTATCTAAGTGCAATACTGGAACAGTATGAGCCTGCCAAAGTAACAAACTCCTGATAATTAGTACATCATATCACAAATTATAAAGGACCCTGTATGTATGGTAACAAGGGGAATTACAAAGGGATAGCTGAGCTATAATAAGCACCTGATGCGCATTTCGCAGTCATGGCTTTCTCAAAGGCTAACCCGACTTGCGGTAGTCCTAAGTAGTGGTTACCAACCAATCAGGGGGTGAGGATTTGCTCACATCCCTGTGGGAACCAATCCTAAACGTTCTCCTATCATTGGATAGGTGTTTGTCACAAGGTCACTGCATGGTATGACACGGGGGGGAGGGTCATATCGAGAAGCACGGACAGATATTTATAAGTTGACATATAAAAATTACCCCCTGTGCACACCAAAATAAATTGGTGATTGCTGAAATAAACGTGATCAAGAATCAATACATAGAATGCGATATATATTCTTGTAAGCATTATTGAAACAATAATTGGCTGTACGTTTGTTCACACCACAAGGATTCCTGTCTCTGAAAGGGTACGACAGTGATAATTACCCATATGTCACATCAGATTTTCGCAATACCACACATATAAAGCAAATGAGGGAGGTGTAAAGCACAGACAGATATTCAATGATTAACATATCAGGGTTATCCCCTGTGCAAGACAGAGTAGGTTGGTGATTGTTAAAATCGTCAACATCCAATACATGAGATGAAATATAACCTTGGATAAAACTATGAAAAGATTATTGAGTACTGTCTGTGTTCATTCTTACTGTTCCTTATCATTAAACAGACATCATTAGTCTAACTATTGAGTGATACAGCAGGAAGGAAGAGACACCGCAACAGCTGATATACAGAGCACGTGAGAAGTAAAAGATAAAATATGTGAAAATCTCATGTCTCCAACATGATCCCATAAAGATATTTATATCAAGCCAATTATGAAGGCCACCAAATTAACGGCTAGATTACGAGTTTTGCGTTATGAGGGGTGCGGTACTAACTTGCACGTTATTGTCACCGCTCACTTACCTACAGCGCTGGTATTACAGGTTTACAAAAACCCAGCGTTAGCAGGCAAGAAGTGAGCGTAAAGCAAAATCGAGCTCCATACCGCACTCCAATACCAGCGCTGCTGAAAGCTGTGGTGAGCTGGTTTTACGTGCTCGTGCACGATTTCCCCATAGACATCAATGGGTAGAGCCGGCTGAAAAAAAGCAGCATAAAGTTCCGTAACGCAGCCCCATTGATTCCTATGGGGAAACTAAATTTATGTTTACACCTAACACCCTAACATGAACCCCGAATCTAAACACCCCTAATCTTACACTTATTAACTCCTAATCTACCGCCCCCGACATTGCCGTCACCTACATCATGCTTATTAACCTCTAATCTGCCACCCCTAACATCGCCGCCACCTACCTACATTTATTAACCCCTAATCTGCTGCCCCAAACGTTGCCATCACTATACTAAATTTATTAACCCCTAAACCTAAGTCTAACCCTAAACCTAACACCCCCTTACTTAAACATAATTAAAATAAATCTAAATAAAATCTACTATCATTACCTAAATAATTACTATTTAAAACTAAATACTTACCTGTAAAATAAACCCTGAGGCCTAGATTTAGAGTTCGGCGGTAAAAGGGCTGTTAACGCTCCGCGGGTTTTTTTCTGGCCGCACCATAAATTTAACTCTGGTATCGAGAGTTCAAACAAATGCTGCGTTAGGCTCCAAAAAAGGAGCGTAGAGCATTTTTACCGCAAATGCAACTCTCGATACCAGAGTTGCTTACGGACGCGGCCGGCATCAAAAACGTGCTCGTGCACGATTCTCCCATAGGAAACAATGGGGCTGTTTGAGCTGAAAAAAAACCTAACACCTGCAAAAAAGCAGCGTTCAGCTCCTAACGCAGCCCCATTGTTTCCTATGGGGAAACACCTCCTAAGTCTGCACCTAACACCCTAACATGTACCCCGAGTCTAAACACCCCTAACCTTACACTTATTAACCCCTAATCTGCCGCCCCCGCTATCGCTGACCCCTGCATTACACTTTTAACCCCTAATCTGCCGCTCCGTAAACCGCAGCCACCTACGTTATCCCTATGTACCCCTAATCTGCTGCCCTAACATCGCCGACCCCTATGTTATATTTATTAACCCCTAATCTGCCCCCCACAACGTCGCCGACACCTACCTACACTTATTAACCCCTAATCTGCCGAGCGGACCTGAGCGCTACTATAATAAAGTTATTAACCCCTAATCCGCCTCACTAACCCTATCATAAATAGTATTAACCCCTAATCTGCCCTCCCTAACATCGCCGACACCTACCTTCAATTATTAACCCCTAATCTTCCGACCGGAGCTCACCGCTATTCTAATAAATGTATTAACCCCTAAAGCTAAGTCTAACCCTAACACTAACACCCCCCTAAGTTAAATATAATTTTTATCTAACGAAATAAATTAACTCTTATTAAATAAATAATTCCTATTTAAAGCTAAATACTTACCTGTAAAATAAATCCTAATATAGCTACAATATAAATTATAATTATATTATACCTATTTTAGGATTAATATTTATTTTACAGGCAACTTTGTAATTATTTTAACCAGGTACAATAGCTATTAAATAGTTAAGAACTATTTAATAGTTACCTAGTTAAAATAATTACAAATTTACCTGTAAAATAAATCCTAACCTAAGATATAATTAAACCTAACACTACCCTATCAATAAAATAATTAAATAAACTACCTACAATTACCTACAATTAACCTAACAATACACTATCAATAAATTAATTAAACACAATTGCTACAAATAAATAAAATTAAATAAACTATCTAAAGTACAAAAAATAAAAAAGAACTAAGTTACAGAAAATAATAAAATATTTACAAACATAAGAAAAATATTACAACAATTTTAAACTAATTACACCTACTCTAAGCCCCCTAATAAAATAACAAAGCCCCCCAAAATAAAAAATTCCCTACCCTATTCTAAAATACAAATATTACAAGCTCTTTTACCTTACCAGCCCTGAACAGGGCCCTTTGCGGGGCATGCCCCAAGAATTTCAGCTCTTTTGCCTGTAAAAAAAAACATACTATACCCCCCCCCCAACATTACAACCCACCACCCACATACCCCTAATCTAACCCAAACCCCCCTTAAATAAACCTAACACTACCCCCCTGATGATCTTCCTACCTTGTCTTCACCATGCCAGGTTCACCGATCCGTCCTGGCTCCAAGATCTTCATCCAACCCAAGCGGGGGCTAGACATCCACTGAAGAAGTCCAGAAGAGGGTCCAAAGTCTTCCTCCTATCCGGCAAGAAGAGGACATCCGGACCGGCAAACATCTTCTCCAAGCGGCATCTTCTATCTTCTTCCATCCGATGACGACCGGCTCCATCTTGAAGACCTCCAGCGCGGATCCATCCTCTTCTTCCGACGACTAGACGACGAATGACGGTTCCTTTAAGGGACGTCATCCAAGATGGCGTCCCTCGAATTCCGATTGGCTGATAGGATTCTATCAGCCAATCGGAATTAAGGTAGGAATTTTCTGATTGGCTGATGGAATCAGCCAATCAGAATATAGTTCAATCCGATTGGCTGATCCAATCAGCCAATCAGATTGAGCTCGCATTCTATTGGCTGTTCCGATCAGCCAATAGAATGCGAGCTCAATCTGATTGGCTGATTGGATCAGCCAATCGGATTGAACTTGATTCTGATTGGCTGATTCCATCAGCCAATCAGAAAATTCCTACCTTAATTCCGATTGGCTGATAGAATCCTATCAGCCAATCGGAATTCGAGGGACGCCATCTTGGATGACGTCCCTTAAAGGAACCGTCATTCGTCGTCTAGTCGTCGGAAGAAGAGGATGGATCCGCGCTGGAGGTCTTCAAGATGGAGCCGGTCGTCATCGGATGGAAGAAGATAGAAGATGCCGCTTGGAGAAGATGTTTGCCGGTCCGGATGTCCTCTTCTTGCCGGATAGGAGGAAGACTTTGGACCCTCTTCTGGACTTCTTCAGTGGATGTCTAGCCCCCGCTTGGGTTGGATGAAGATCTTGGAGCCAGGACGGATCGGTGAACCTGGCATGGTGAAGACAAGGTAGGAAGATCATCAGGGGGGTAGTGTTAGGTTTATTTAAGGGGGGTTTGGGTTAGATTAGGGGTATGTGGGTGGTGGGTTGTAATGTTGGGGGGGGGGGTATAGTATGTTTTTTTTTACAGGCAAAAGAGCTGAAATTCTTGGGGCATGCCCCGCAAAGGGCCCTGTTCAGGGCTGGTAAGGTAAAAGAGCTTGTAATATTTGTATTTTAGAATAGGGTAGGGAATTTTTTATTTTGGGGGGCTTTGTTATTTTATTAGGGGGCTTAGAGTAGGTGTAATTAGTTTAAAATTGTTGTAATATTTTTCTTATGTTTGTAAATATTTTATTATTTTCTGTAACTTAGTTCTTTTTTATTTTTTGTACTTTAGATAGTTTATTTAATTTTATTTATTTGTAGCAATTGTGTTTAATTAATTTATTGATAGTGTAGTGTTAGGTTAATTGTAGGTAATTGTAGGTAGTTTATTTAATTATTTTATTGATAGGGTAGTGTTAGGTTTAATTATATCTTAGGTTAGGATTTATTTTACAGGTAAATTTGTAATTATTTTAACTAGGTAACTATTAAATAGTTCTTAACTATTTAATAGCTATTGTACCTGGTTAAAATAATTACAAAGTTGCCTGTAAAATAAATATTAATCCTAAAATAGCTATAATATAATTATAATTTATATTGTAGCTATATTAGGATGTATTTTACAGGTAAGTATTTAGCTTTAAATAGGAATTATTTATTTAATAAGAGTTAATTTATTTCGTTAGATAAAAATTATATTTAACTTAGGGGGGTGTTAGTGTTAGGGTTAGACTTAGCTTTAGGGGTTAATACATTTATTAGAATAGCGGTGAGCTCCGGTCGGCAGATTAGGGGTTAATAATTGAAGGTAGGTGTCGGCGATGTTAGGGAGGGCAGATTAGGGGTTAATACTATTTATGATAGGGTTAGTGAGGCGGATTAGGGGTTAATAACTTTATTATAGTAGCACTCAGGTCCGCTCGGCAGATTAGGGGTTAATAAGTGTAGGTAGGTGTCGGCGACGTTGTGGGGGGCAGATTAGGGGTTAATAAATATAACATAGGGGTCGGCGATGTTAGGGGTAGCAGATTAGGGGTACATAGGGATAACGTAGGTGGCGGCGATTTGCGGTCGGAAGATTAGGGGTTAATTATTTTAAGTAGCTTGCGGCGACGTTGTGGGGGGCAAGTTAGGGGTTAATAGATATAATACAGGGGTCGGCGGTGTTAGGGGCAGCAGATTAGGGGTACATAAGTATAACGTAGGTGGCGGTCGGCAGATTAGGGGTTACAAATTTTAATCGAGTGGCGGCGATGTGGGGGGACCTCGGTTTAGGGGTACATAGGTAGTTTATGGGTGTTAGTGTACTTTAGGGTACAGTAGTTAAGAGCTTTATAAACCGGCGTTAGCCAGAAAGCTCTTAACTCCTGCTATTTTCAGGCGGCTGGAATCTTGTCGTTAGAGCTCTAACGCTCACTGCAGAAACGACTCTAAATACCAGCGTTAGAAAGATCCCATTGAAAAGATAGGCTACGCAAATGGCGTAGGGGGATCTGCGGTATGGAAAAGTCGCGGCTGAAAAGTGAGCGTTAGACCCTTTAATCACTGACTCCAAATACCAGCGGGCGCCCAAAACCAGCGTTAGGAGCCTCTAACGCTGGTTTTGACGGCTACCGCCGAACTCTAAATCTAGGCCTAAGATAGCTACAATATAACCAATAGTTACATTGTATCTATCTTAGGTTTTATTTTTATTTTACAGGCAAGTTTGTATTTATTTTAACTAGGTAGAATAGTTAGTAAATATTTATGAACTATTTACTAACTACCTAGTTAAAATAAATACAAATTTACCTGTAAAATAACACCTAACCTTACACTACAATAAAATAAATTACATTTATTAAATACAATTACCTAAATTACAAAAAACAACACTAAATTACACAAAATAAAAAAAAGAAATTATCAGATATTTAAACTAATTACACCTAATCTAATAGCCCTATAGAATGGATCAGCCATAGGATTGAAGCTCAATCCTATTGGCTGATTGCATCAGCCAATAGGATTTTTTCACCTTTAATTCTGATTGGCTGACAGAATTCTATCAGCCAATCAGAATTCAAGGGACGCCATCTTGAATGACATCACTTAAAGGAACCTTCATTCCAGAAGAGCCGTCGTAAGAAGAGGAAGCTCCGCGCTGGATGTCTTGAAGATGGACCTGCTCCGCGCCGGATGGATGAAGATAGAAGATGCCGTCTGGATGAAGACTTCTGCCCATCTGGAGGACCACTTCTGCCGGCTTGGATGAAGACTTCTCCCGGCTTCGTTGAGGATAGATGTCCGGCCTTCAAAACTGTAAGTGGATCTTCAGGGGTTAGTGTTAGTTTTTTTTTAAGAGTTCATTGGGTGGGTTTTATTTTTAGATTAGGGTTTGTGCACTTGAAAAAGAGTTAAATGCCCTTTTAAGGGCAATGCCCATCCAAATGCCCTTTTCAGGGCAATGGGGAGCTTAGGTTTTTTTAGTTAGGATTTTATTTGGGGGGTTTGGTTGTGTGGGTGGTGGGTTTTACTGTTGGGGGTTGTTTGTATTTTTTTTACAGGTAAAAGAGCTGATTTCTTTGGGGCAATGCCCCGCAAAAGGCCCTTTTAAGGGCTATTGGTTGTTTAGTTTAGACTAGGGCTTTTTTTTTTGGGGTGGGGGTTATTTTGATAGGGCTATTAGATTAGGTGTAATTAGTTTAAATATCTGATAATTTCTTTTTTATTTTGTGTAACTTAATGTTTTTTCTTTTTGTAATTTAGATAATTGTATTTAATAAATGTAATTTATTTAATTGTAGTGTAAGGTTAGGGGTTAGTGTAACTCAGGTAAGGTTTTATTTTACAGGTAAATTTGTATTTATTTTAACTAGGTAGCTATTAAATAGTTAATAACTATTTACCAAATATTCTACCTAGTTAAAATAAATACAAACTTCCCTGTAAAATAAAAATAAACCCTAAGCTAGCTACAATGTAACTATTAGTTATATTGTAGCTAGCTTAAGGTTTATTTTATAGGTAAGTATTTAATTTTAAATAGGAATTATTTAGGTAATGATATTAATTTGTATTTAGATTTATTTTAATTATATTTAAGTTAGGGGGTGTTAGGGTTAGACTTAGGTTTAGTGGTTAATAAATTTAGTATAGTGGCGGCGACATTGGGGGCGGAAGATTAGGGGTTAATAACAGTAAGGTAGGTTGCGGCGATGTTAGGGACAGCAGATTAGGGGTTAATAATATTTAACTAATGTTTACGATGCAGGAGTGTGGCGATTTAGGGGTTAATATGTTTATTATAGTGGCGGCTATGTCCGGAGCGGCAGATTAGGGGTTAATATTTTTATTTTAGTGTTTGCAATGCGGGAGGGTCTCGGTTAGGGGTTAATAGGTAGTTTATGGGTGTTAGTGTACTTTTTAGCACTTTAGTTATGAGTTTTATGCTACAGCTTTGTAGTGTAAAACTCATAACTACTGACTTTTGACTTGACGGTATTGGCTGGTATTTGGTCTCCCAAGCAGACTCGTAATACTGGCGCTATGGAAGTCCCATTGAAAAAGGACTTTTTGAAAGCTGCGGTAATTACGTTGTGGTACGGACAAAAAAGTGTGCGGTGCAGCTAAATCTGCAAGACTCGTAATACCAGCGGTAGTGAAAAAGAGCCTTAATGCTGCTTTTTCACTCATACCGCAAAACTCGTAATCTAGCCGAAAATTATTTATTGGTAAAATATATGTAGCGTCTTTATTCTCGGTATACATAGAAGTAGTGAATACGTGGTGTTAATCACTGTTATTATCTTTATTTTTAGTGCTCAATACATTAGGTCTATTCAGCAGAGTACAACATAAATATTGCACAAAGATAATGTAAACAGAGGAGGAGATAATAAAACAAGTTGTTTAAAACAACCAAATGTATGTACCACTTAAGTAAGTAACAAATATGTGCCCACCGAAAAGGGGGGGGAGCAGGTGTCAAGAATCACCTAATATCAGTTGCAACAGAGGGAGCGCTAACTATTGACAACGTGAATCCCTATAACCATAGTAGATAGTGATTGTTGATGTTAGTCACTCGTGAGTTTAGTTCAGATACAAAAAGGAGGAAGATTATTATCAAAAACATCAGTTATATTAGTTGGGTAAAGATATATAAAATCCCCTAATGAATAATACAAATGTGGAATTTTGCAGAAATTTACATTTTATGTAAATTTAACATAATTTCAAAGGATTTATTATGACAAATGAGAATCAGAACATCTATTACAAGATGCATTGAGCCTGAGGCGGGGGTATACGCCCCGAAACGTTGTTCTGTTTTGTACTGCTGCCTATGAAGTGGCTGCCTTTTTTTCTTTACTATGGACAATCTGATTAAACATGCTAAAAATTTGTAATGAACAGCATTTCAGATAATATTGTAAAGGAATTTTGCGGCAAAAACAAAACATATGACGCAAAAACAATGTTAAATAAAACATAAAAAGAAATTCATTCAATACTTAACGTCTGATGTGTTTAATGCAGGTCATGTAACCAAATATATGAATTCATGGCATTTGTGCAATTGATCATTTCATGTGCTATTTAATAGCATTAACGAGCATCATGACGACTATATAATGTGTAGTATACAAGTGAGGTTTTATTTATTTGTATTTAGTTTTGAAAAAGAAAATGATTAATGTGTACTCAGCACAAACTGATTAACAATAAAACTGGCCTCTCGGAACAGACAAATATGGTTTTCAAGCAGCCAAAAAAAAGTTAAAAAAATAATGAGAAAAACTGCGGGAGAAGTGCTCTTTTTGTGTGATTAGAACAGCCTGCTGAATTCTTTCATTGAAAAACATTGGTGGAGATTATGCAAAAGTTCTTGGTAACCGCACATTAACCCCTTATTGACAGCCAAAGTACCCTGTACTGTAAAGTGCCGTCTTAGCAGCAATAAAACAAATGTTATCTCAAGGAATTGTACAGCTGAGCACACAGTCAGTGGCGCAGATGCAACTCTCTAATGACACGATAATACCAGTCATTAAGAGTGGCCACGTACCAGTGCCATAAACCAAAGCCTGAAGCCTTGGCACACAAGCCACCACTATGTCAAGTCTCAGTGCACTGATGTGTGGGTCACTAGCCACAAATGTCACCTTGTCACCTCCAGACAGTTTAGTGAAAGCCCAGACTATGCGAAGCACAGTGCCCAGCCCGTTACTGGGTATAGCCTTACATGAGATTAGCCCTAGCCCGGCCTGTTACTGGGTATAGCCTTACATGAAGTTAGCCCTAGCCCGGCCTGTTACTGGGTATAGCCTTACATGAGGTTAGCCCTAGCCCGGCCTGTTACTGGCTATAGCCTTATATGAGGTTAGCCCTAGCCCGGCCTGTTACTGGGTATAGCCTTACATGAGGTTAGCCCTAGCCCGGCCTGTTACTGGCTATAGCCTTATATGAAGTTAGCCCTAGCCCGGCCTGTTACTGGGTATAGCCTTACATGAGGTTAGCCCTAGCCCGGCCTGTTACTGGGTATAGCCTTACATGATATTAGCCCTAGCCCGGCCTGTTACTGGCTATAGCCTTACATGAGGTTAGCCCTAGCCCGGCCTGTTACTGGGTATAACCTTACATGAGGTTAGCCCTAGCCCGGCCTGTTACTGGGTATAACCTTACATGAAGTTAACCCTAGCCTGGCCTGTTACTGGGTATAACCTTACATGAGGTTAGCCCTAGCCCGGCCTGTTACTGGGTATAACCTTACATGAAGTTAACCCTAGCCTGGCCTGTTACTGGGTATAGCCTTACATGAGGTTAGCCCTAGCCCGGCCTGTTACTGGGTATAGCCTTACATGAGGTTAGCCCTAGCCCGGCCTGTTACTGGGTATAGCCTTACATGAGATTAGCCCTAGCCCGGCCTGTTACTGGGTATAGCCTTACATGAGATTAGCCCTAGCCCGGCCTGTTACTGGGTATAGCCTTACATGATATTAGCCCTAGCCCGGCCTGTTACTGGGTATAGCCTTACATGAGGTTAGCCCTAGCCTGGCCTGTTACTGGGTATAGCATTACATGTGTTTAGCCCTGGCCTGGCCTGTTTCTGGGTATAGCCTTACATGAGGTTAGCCCTGGCCCGGCCTGTTACTGGGTATAGCCTTACATGAGGTTAGCCCTAGCCCGGCCTGTTACTGGGTATAGCCTTACATGAGGTTAGCCCTAGCCCGGCCTGTTACTGGCTATAGCCTTATATGAGGTTAAACCTAGCCCGGCCTGTTACTGGGTATAGCCTTACATGAGGTTAGCCCTAGCCTGGCCTGTTACTGGGTATAGCCTTACATGAGGTTAGCCCTAACCCGGCCTGTTACTGGGTATAGCCTTACATGAGGTTAGCCCTAGCCCGGCCTGTTACTGGGTATAGCCTTACATGAAGTTAGCCCTAGCCCGGCCTGTTACTGGGTATAGCCTTACATGAGGTTAGCCCTGGCCCGGCCTGTTACTGGGTATAGCCTTACATGAGGTTAGCCCTAGCCCGGCCTGTTACTGGGTATAGCCTTACATGAAGTTAGCCCTAGCCCGGCCTGTTACTGGGTATAGCCTTACATGAGGTTAGCCCTGGCCCGGCCTGTTACTGGGTATAGCCTTACATGAGGTTAGCCCTAGCCTGGCCTGTTACTGGGTATAGCCTTACATGAAGTTAGCCCTGGCCCAGCCTGTTACTGGGTATAGCCATACATGAAGTTAGCCCTAGCCTGGCCTGTTACTGGGTATAGCCTTACATGAGGTTAGCCCTAGCCCGGCCTGTTACTGAGTATAGCCTTACATGAGATTAGCCCTGGCCCGGCCTGTTACTGGGTATAGCCTTACATGATATTAGCCCTAGCCCGGCCTGTTACTGGGTATAGCCTTACATGAGGTTAGCCCTAGCCTGGCTTGTTACTGAGTATAGCCTTACATGAGATTAGCCCTGGCCCGGCCTGTTACTGGGTATAGCCTTACATGAAGTTAGCCCTAGCCCGGCCTGTTACTGGGTATAGCCTTACATGAGGTTAGCCCTGGCCCGGCCTGTTACTGGGTATAGCCTTACATGAGGTTAGCCCTAGCTCGGCTTGTTACTGGGTATAGCCTTACATGAGGTTAGCCCTAGCCCGGCCTGTTACTGAGTATAGCCTTACATGAGATTAGCCCTGGCCCGGCCTGTTACTGAGTATAGCCTTACATGAGGTTAGCCCTAGCTCGGCTTGTTACTGGGTATAGCCTTACATGAGGTTAGCCCTAGCCCGGCCTGTTACTGGGTATAGCCTTACATGAGGTTAGCCCTAGAACAGCCTGTTACTGGGTATAGCCTTACATGAGGTTAGCCCTAGAACAGCCTGTTACTGGGTATAGCCTTACATGAGGTTAGCCCTAGCGCGGCCTGTTACTGGGTATAGCCTTACATGAGGTTAGCCCTAGCCCGGCCTGTTACTGGGTATAGCCTTACATGAGGTTAGCCCTAGCCCGGCCTGTTACTGGGTATAGCCTTACATGAGGTTAGCCCTAGCCCGGCCTGTTACTGGGTATAGCCTTACATGAAGTTAGCCCTGGCCCGGCCTGTTACTGGGTAAAGCCTTACATGAGATTAGCCCTAGCCCGGCCTGTTACTGGGTATAGCCTTACATGAGGTTAGCCCTAGCCCGGCCTGTTACTGGGTATAGCCTTACATGAGGTTATCCCTAGCCTGGCCTGTTACTGGGTATAGCCTTACATGAGGTTAGCCCTAGCCCGGCCTGTTACTGGGTATAGCCTTACATGAGGTTAGCCCTAGCCCGGCCTGTTACTGGGTATAGCCTTACATGAGGTTAGCCCTAGCCCGGCCTGTTACTGGGTATAGCCTTACATGAGGTTAGCCCTAGCCCGGCCTGTTACTGGGTATAGCCTTATATGAGGTTAAACCTAGCCCGGCCTGTTACTGGCTATAGCCTTATATGAAGTTAGCCCTAGCCCGGCCTGTTACTGGGTATAGCCTTACATGAAGTTAGCCCTAGCCCGGCCTGTTACTGGGTATAGCCTTACATGAGGTTAGCCCTAGCCCGGCCTGTTACTGGGTATAGCCTTACATGAAGTTAGCCCTAGCCTGGCCTGTTACTGGGTATAGCCTTACATGATATTAGCCCTAGCCCGGCCTGTTACTGGGTATAGCCTTACATGAGGTTAGCCCTAGCCCGGCCTGTTACTGGGTATAGCCTTACATGAGGTTAGCCCTAGCCCGGCCTGTTACTGGGTAAAGCCTTACATGAGGTTAGCCCTAGCCCGGCCTGTTACTGGGTATAGCCTTACATGAGGTTAGCCCTAGCCCGGCCTGTTACTGGGTATAGCCTTCCATGAGGTTAGCCCTAGCCCAGCCCGTTACTGGGTATAGCCTTACATGAGGTTAGCCCTAGCCCAGCCCGTTACTGGGTATAGCCTTACATGAGGTTAGCACTAGCCGGGCCTGTTACTGGGTATAGCCTTACACGAGGTTAGCCCTAGCCCGGCCTGTTACTGGGTATAGCCTTACATGATATTAGCCCTAGCCCGGCCTGTTACTGGGTATAGCCTTACATGATATTAGCCCTAGCCCGGCCTGTTACTGGGTATAGCCTTACATGAGGTTAGCCCTAGCCCAGCCCGTTACTGAGTATAGCCTTACATGAGGTTAGCCCTAGCCCGGCCTATTACTGGGTACAGCCTTACATGAGGTTAGCCCTAGCACGGCCTGTTACTGGGTATAGCCTTACATGAGGTTAGCCCTAGCCCGGCCTGTTACTGGGTATAGCCTTACATGAGGTTAGCCCTAGCCCGGCCCGTTACTGAGTATAGCCTTACATGAGGTTAGCCCTGGCCCGGCCTGTTACTGGGTATAGCCTTACATGAGGTTAGCCCTAGCCCGGCCTGTTACTGGGTATAGCCTTCCATGAGGTTAGCCCTAGCCCAGCCCGTTACTGGGTATAGCCTTACATGAGGTTAGCCCTAGCCCAGCCCGTTACTGGGTATAGCCTTACACGAGGTTAGCCCTAGCCCAGCCCGTTACTGGGTATAGCCTTACACGAGGTTAGCCCTAGCCCGGCCTGTTACTGGGTATAGCCTTACATGAAGTTAGCCCTAGCCTGGCCTGTTACTGGGTATAGCCTTACATGATATTAGCCCTAGCACGGCCTGTTACTGGGTATAGCCTTACATGATATTAGCCCTAGCCCGGCCTGTTACTGGGTATAGCCTTACATGAGGTTAGCCCTAGCCCGGCCTGTTACTGGGTATAGCCTTACATGATATTAGCCCTAGCCCGGCCTGTTACTGGGTATAGCCTTAAATGAGGTTAGCCCTAGCCCGGCCTGTTACTGGGTATAGCCTTACATGAGGTTAGCCCTAGCCTGGCCTGTTACTGGGTATAGCCTTACATGATATTAGCCCTAGCCCGGCCTGTTACTGGGTATAGCCTTACATGATATTAGCCCTAGCCCGGCCTGTTACTGTGTATAGCCTTACTTGATATTAGCCCTAGCTCGGCCTGTTACTGGGTATAGCCTTACATGATATTAGCCCTAGCCCGGCCTGTTACTGGGTATAGCCTTACATGATATTAGCCCTAGCCCGGCCTGTTACTGGGTATAGCCTTACATGAAGTTAGCCCTAGCCTGGCCTGTTACTGGGTATAGCCTTACATGATATTAGCCCTAGCCCGGCCTGTTACTGGGTATAGCCTTACATGATATTAGCCCTAGCCCGGCCTGTTACTGGGTATAGCCTTACATGAGGTTAGCCCTAGCCCGGCCTGTTACTGGGTATAGCCTTACATGATATTAGCCCTAGCCCGGCCTGTTACTGGGTATAGCCTTACATGAGGTTAGCCCTAGCCCGGCCTGTTACTGGGTATAGCCTTACATGAGGTTAGCCCTAGCCTGGCCTGTTACTGGGTATAACCTTACATGATATTAGCCCTAGCCCGGCCTGTTACTGGATATAGCCTTACATGATATTAGTCCTAGCCCGGCCTGTTACTGGGTATAGCCTTACATGAGGTTAGCCCTAGCCCGGCCTGTTACTGGGTATAGCCTTACATGAGGTTAACCCTAGCCCGGCCTGTTACTGGGTATAGCCTTACATGAGGTTAGCCCTAGCCCGGCCTGTTACTGGGTATAGCCTTACATGAGGTTAGCCCTAGCCTGGCCTGTTACTGGGTATAGCCTTACATGAGGTTAGCCCTAGCCCGGCCTGTTACTGGGTATAGCCTTACATGAGGTTAGCCCTAGCCTGGCCTGTTACTGGGTATAGCCTTACATGAGGTTAGCCCTAGCCCGGCCTGTTACTGAGTATAGCCTTACATGAGGTTAGCCCTAGCCCGGCCTGTTACTGGGTATAGCCTTACATGAGGTTAGCCCTAGCCTGGCCTGTTACTGGGTATAGCCTTACATGAGGTTAGCCCTAGCCCGGCCTGTTACTGGGTATAGCCTTACATGAGGTTAGCCCTAGCCCGGCCTGTTACTGGGTATAGCCTTACATGAGGTTAGCCCTAGCCCAGCCTGTTACTGGGTATAGCCTTACATGAGGTTAGCCCTAGCCCGGCCTGTTACTGGGTATCGCTTTACATGAGGTTAGCCCTAGCCCGGCCTGTTACTGGGTATAGCCTTACATGAGGTTAGCCCTAGCCCGGCCTGTTACTGGGTATAGCCTTACATGAGGTTAGCCCTAGCCGGGCCTGTTACTGGGTATAGCCTTACATGAGGTTAGCCCTAGCCCGGCCTGTTACTGAGTATAGCCTTACATGAGGTTAGCCCTAGCCCGGCCTGTTACTGGGTATAGCCTTACATGAGGTTAGCCCTGGCCCAGCCTGTTACTGGGTATAGCCTTACATGAAGTTAGCCCTATCCCGGCCTGTTACTGGGTATAGCCTTACATGAAGTTAGCCCTAGCCCAGCCCATTACTGAGTATAGCCTTACATGAGGTTAGCCCTAGCCCGGCCTGTTACTGGGTATAGCCTTACATGAGGTTAGCCCTAGCCCGGCCTGTTACTGGGTATAGCCTTCCATGAGGTTAGCCCTAGCCCAGCCCGTTACTGGGTATAGCCTTACATGAGGTTAGCCCTAGCCCAGCCCGTTACTGGGTATAGCCTTACACGAGGTTAGCCCTAGCCCAGCCCGTTACTGGGTATAGCCTTACACGAGGTTAGCCCTAGCCCGGCCTGTTACTGGGTATAGCCTTACATGAAGTTAGCCCTAGCCTGGCCTGTTACTGGGTATAGCCTTACATGATATTAGCCCTAGCCCGGCCTGTTACTGGATATAGCCTTACATGATATTAGTCCTAGCCCGGCCTGTTACTGGGTATAGCCTTACATGAGGTTAGCCCTAGCCCAGCCTGTTACTGGGTATAGCCTTACATGAGGTTAGCCCTAGCCCGGCCTGTTACTGGGTATAGCCTTACATGAGGTTAGCCCTAGCCCGGCCTGTTACTGGGTATAGCCTTACATGAGGTTAGCCCTAGCCTGGCCTGTTACTGGGTATAGCCTTACATGAGGTTAGCCCTAGCCCAGCCTGTTACTGAGTATAGCCTTACATGAGGTTAGCCCTAGCCCGGCCTGTTACTGGGTATAGCCTTACATGAGGTTTGCCCTAGCCTGGCCTGTTACTGGGTATAGCCTTACATGAGGTTAGCCCTAGCCCGGCCTGTTACTGGGTATAGCCTTACATGAGGTTAGCCCTAGCCCGGCCTGTTACTGGGTATAGCCTTACATGAGGTTAGCCCTAGCCCAGCCTGTTACTGGGTATAGCCTTACATGAGGTTAGCCCTAGCCCGGCCTGTTACTGGGTATCGCTTTACATGAGGTTAGCCCTAGCCCGGCCTGTTACTGGGTATAGCCTTACATGAGGTTAGCCCTAGCCCGGCCTGTTACTGGGTATACCCTTACATGAGGTTAGCCCTAGCCCGGCCTGTTACTGGGTATAGCCTTACATGAGGTTAGCCCTAGCCCGGCCTGTTACTGGGTATAGCCTTACATGAGGTTAGCCCTGGCCCAGCCTGTTACTGGGTATAGCCTTACATGAAGTTAGCCCTATCCCGGCCTGTTACTGGGTATAGCCTTACATGAAGTTAGCCCTATCCCGGCCTGTTACTGGGTATAGCCTTACATGAAGTTAGCCCTAGCCCAGCCCGTTACTGAGTATAGCCTTACATGAGGTTAGCCCTAGCCCGGCCTGTTACTGGGTATAGCCTTACATGAGGTTAGCCCTAGCCCGGCGTGTTACTGGGTATAGCCTTACCTGAGGTTAGCCCTAGCCCGGCCTGTTACTGGGTATAGCCTTACATGAGGTTAGCCCTAGCCCGGCCTGTTACTGGCTATAGCCTTACATGAGGTTAGCCCTAGCCCGGCCTGTTACTGGGTATAGCCTTACATGAGGTTAGCCCTAGCCCGGCCTGTTACTGGGTATAGCCTTACATGAGGTTAGCCCTGGCCCGGCCTGTTACTGGGTATAGCCTTACATGAGGTTAGCCCTAGCCCGGCCTGTTACTGGGTATAGCCTTACATGAGGTTAGCCCTAGCCCGGCCTGTTACTGGGTATAGCCTTACATGAGGTTAGCCCTAGCCCGGCCTGTTACTGGGTATAGCCTTACATGAGGTTATCCCTAGCCTGGCCTGTTACTGGGTATAGCCTTACATGATATTAGCCCTAGCCCGGCCTGTTACTGGGTATAGCCTTACATGATATTAGCCCTAGCCCGGCCTGTTACTGGGTATAGCCTTACATGATATTAGCCCTAGCCCGGCCTGTTACTGGGTATAGCCTTACATGAAGTTAGCCCTAGCCTGGCCTGTTACTGGGTATAGCCTTACATGAAATTAGCCCTAGCCCGGCCTGTTACTGGGTATAGCCTTACATGATATTAGCCCTAGCCCGGCCTGTTACTGGGTATAGCCTTACATGAGGTTAGCCCTAGCCCGGCCTGTTACTGGGTATAGCCTTACATGATATTAGCACTAGCCCGCCTGTTACTGGGTATAGCCTTACATGAGGTTATCCCTAGCACGGCCTGTTACTGGGTATAGCCTTACATGAGGTTAGCCCTAGCCTGGCCTGTTACTGGGTATAGCCTTACATGATATTAGCCCTAGCCCGGCCTGTTACTGGGTATAGCCTTACATGAGGTTAGCCCTAGCCCGTCCTGTTACTGGGTATAGCCTTACATGAGGTTAGCCCTAGCCCGGCCTGTTACTGGGTATAGCCTTACATGAGGTTAGCCCTAGCCCGGCCTGTTACTGAGTATAGCCTTACATGATATTAGCCCTAGCCCGGCCTGTTACTGGGTATAGCCTTACATGAGGTTAGCCCTAGCCCGTCCTGTTACTGGGTATAGCCTTACATGAGGTTAGCCCTAGCCCGGCCTGTTACTGGGTATAGCCTTACATGAGGTTAGCCCTAGCCCGGCCTGTTACTGGGTATAGCCTTACATGAGGTTAGCCCTAGCCTGGCCTGTTACTGGGTATAGCCTTACATGAGGCTAGCCCTAGCCCGGCCTGTTACTGAGTATAGCCTTACATGAGGTTAGCCCTAGCCCGGCCTGTTACTGGGTATAGCCTTACATGAGGTTAGCCCTAGCCTGGCCTGTTACTGGGTATAGCCTTACATGAGGTTAGCCCTAGCCCAGCCTGTTACTGGGTATAGCCTTACATGAGGTTAGCCCTGGCCCGGCCTGTTACTGGGTATAGCCTTACATGAGGTTAGCCCTAGCCCGGCCTGTTACTGGGTATAGCCTTACATGAGGTTAGCCCTAGCCTGGCCTGTTACTGGGTATAGCCTTACATGAGGTTAGCCCTAGCCCGGCCTGTTACTGGGTATCGCTTTACATGAGGTTAGCCCTAGCCCGGCCTGTTACTGGGTATAGCCTTACATGAGGTTAGCCCTAGCCCGGCCTGTTACTGGGTATAGCCTTACATGAGGTTAGCCCTAGCCCGGCCTGTTACTGGGTATAGCCTTACATGAGGTTAGCCCTAGCCCGGCCTGTTACTGGGTATAGCCTTACATGAGGTTAGCCCTGGCCCAGCCTGTTACTGGGTATAGCCTTACATGAGGTTAGCCCTAGCCCGGCCTGTTACTGGGTATAGCCTTACATGAAGTTAGCCCTATCCCGGCCTGTTACTGGGTATAGCCTTACATGAAGTTAGCCCTATCCCGGCCTGTTACTGGGTATAGCCTTACATGAGGTTAGCCCTAGCCCAGCCCGTTACTGAGTATAGCCTTACATGAGGTTAGCCCTAGCCCGGCCTGTTACTGGGTATAGCCTTACATGAGGTTAGCCCTAGCACGGCCTGTTACTGGGTATAGCCTTACATGAGATTAGCCCTAGCCTGTTACTGGGTATAGCCTTACATGAGGTTAGCCCTAGCCCGGCCTGTTACTGGGTATAGCCTTGCAAGAGGTTAGCCCTGGCCTGGCCTGTTACTGGGTATAGCCTTACATGAGGTTAGCCCTGGCCTGGCCTCTTACTGGGTATAGCCTTACATGAGGTTAGCCCTGGCCTGGCCTGTTACTGGGTATAGACTTACATGAAGTTAGCCCTGGCACAGCCTGTTACTGGGTATAGCCTTACATGAGATTATCCCTATCCCGGCCTGTTACTGGGTATAGCCTTACATGAGGTTAGCCCTGGAACAGCCTGTTACTGGGTATAGCCTTACATGAGGTTAGCCCTAGCCTGGCCTGTTACTGGGTATAAACTTACATGAGATTAGCCCTAGCCCGGCCTGTTACTGGATATAGCCTTACATGAGGTTAGCCCTAGCCCGGCCTGTTAGTGGGTATAGCCTTACATGAGGTTAGCCCTGGCCCGGCCTGTTACTGGGAATAGCATTACATGAGTTTAGCCCTGGCCCGGCCTGTTACTGGGTATAGCCTTACATGAGGTTAGCCCTGGCTCGGCCTGCTACTGGGTATAGCCTTACATGAAGTTAGCCCTGGCCCAGCCTGTTACTGGGTATAGCCTTACATGAGGTTAGCCCTAGCCCGGCCTGTTACTGGGTATAGCCTTACATGAGATTAGCCCTAGCCCGGCCTGTTACTGGGAATAGCCTTACATGAGGTTAGCCCTAGCCCCGGCCTGTTACTGGGTATAGCCTTACATGAAGTTAGCCCTGGCCCGGCCTGTTACTGGGTAAAGCCTTACATGAAGTTAGCCCTGGCCCGGCCTGTTACTGGGTATAGTCTTACATGAAGTTAGCCCTGGCCCGGCCTGTTACTGGGTATAGCCTTATATCAAGTTAGCCCTGGCCCGGCCTGTTACTGGGTAAAGCCTTACATGAAGTTAGCCCTAGCCTGGCCTGTTACTGGGTATAGCCTTACATGAGATTAGCCCTAGCCCGGCCTGTTACTGGGTATAGCCTTACATGAAGTTATCCCTGGCCCGGCCTGTTACTGGGAATAGCATTACATTAGTTTAGCCCTGGCCTGGCCTGTTACTGGGCATAGCCTTACATGAGGTTAGCCCTAGCCCGGCCTGTTACTGGGTATAGCCTTACATGAGGTTAGCCCTGGCCCGGCCTGTTACTGGGAATAGCATTACATGAGTTTAGCCCTGGCCTGGCCTGTTACTGGGTAAAGCCTTACATGAGATTAGCCTTAGCCCGGCCTGTTACTGGGTATAGCCTTAAATGAAGTTATCCCTGGCCCAGCCTGTTACTGGGAATATCATTACATGAGTTTAGCCCTGGCCTGGCCTGTTACTGGGTATAGCCTTACATGAGGTTAGCCCTAGCCCGGCCTGTTACTGGGTATAGCCTTACATGAGGTTAGCCCTGGCCCGGCCTGTTACTGGGTATAGCCTTACATGAAGTTAGCCCTGGCCCAGCCTGTTACTGGGTATAGCCATACATGAAGTTAGCCCTGGCCCGGCCTGTTACTGGGTATAGCCTTACATGAGGTTAGCAATAGCCCAGCCTGTTACTGGGTATAGCCTTACATGAGGTTAGCCCTAGCCCGGCCTGTTACTGGGTATAGCCTTACATGAGGTTAGCCCTAGCCCGGCCTGTTACTGGGTATAGCCTTACATGAGGTTAGCCCTAGCCTGGCCTGTTACTGGGTATAGCCTTACATGAGGTTAGCACTGGCCCGGCCTGTTACTGGCTATAGCCTTACATGAAGTTAGCCCTAGCCCGGCCTGTTACTGGGTATAGCCTTACATGAGGTTAGCCCTAGCCCGGCCTGTTACTGGGTATAGCCTTACATGAAGTTAGCCCTAGCCCAGCCTGTTACTGGGTATAGCCTTACATGAGGTTAGCCCTAGCCCGGCCTGTTACTGGGTATAGCCTTACATGAAGTTAGCCCTAGCCCAGCCTGTTACTGGGTATAGCCTTACATGAGGTTAGCCCTAGCCCGGCCTGTTACTGGGTATAGCCTTACATGAGGTTAGCCCTAGCCCAGCCTGTTACTGGGTATAGCCTTACATGAAGTTAGCCCTGGCCCAGCCTGTTACTGGGTATAGCCATACATGAAGTTAGCCCTGGCCCGGCCTGTTACTGGGTATAGCCTTACATGAGGTTAGCAATAGCCCAGCCTGTTACTGGCTATAGCCTTACATGAAGTTAGCCCTAGCCCGGCCTGTTACTGGGTATAGCCTTACATGAGGTTAGCCCTAGCCCGGCCTATTACTGGGTATAGCCTTACATGAGGTTAGCCCTGGCCTGGCCTGTTTCTGGGTATAGCCTTACATGAGGTTAGCCCTGGCCCGGCCTGTTACTGGGTATAGCCTTACATGAAGTTAGCCCTGGCCTGGCCTGTTTCTGGGTATAGCCTTACATGAGGTTAGCCCTGGCCCGGCCTGTTACTGGGTAAAGCCTTACATGAGGTTAGCCCTGGCCCGGCCTATTACTGGGTATAGCCTTACATGAAGTTAGCCCTGGCCCGGCCTGTTACTGGGTATAGCCTTACATGAAGTTAGCCCTGGTCCGGCCTGTTACTGGGTAAAGCCTTACATGAAGTTAGCCCTAGCCTGGCCTGTTACTGGGTATAGCCTTACATGAAGTTAGCCCTAGCCCGGCCTGTTACTGGGTATAGCCTTACATGAGGTTAGCACTAGCCTGGCCTGTTACTGGGTATAGCCTTACATGAAGTTAGCCCTAGCCTGGCCTGTTACTGGGTATAGCCTTACATGAAGTTAGCCCTAGCCTGGCCTGTTACTGGGTATAGCCTTACATGAAGTTAGCCCTAGCCTGGCCTGTTACTGGGTATAGCCTTACATGAGGTTAGCCCTAGCCCGGCCTGTTACTGGGTATAGCCTTACATGAAGTTAGCCCTAGCCCGGCCTGTTACTGGGTATAGCCTTACATGAGGTAGCCCTAGCCCGGCCTGTTACTGGGTATAGCCTTACATGAGGTTAGCCCTGGCCCGGCCTGTTACTGTGAATAGCATTACATGAGTTTAGCCCTTAACTGGCCTGTTACTGGATATAGCCTTACATGAGGTTAGCCCTGGCCTGGCCTGTTACTGGGTATAGCATTACATGTGTTTAGCCCTGGCCTGGCCTGTTTCTGGGTATAGCCTTACATGAGGTTAGCCCTGGCCCGGCCTGTTACTGGGTATAGCCTTACATGAAGTTAGCCCTGGCCCGGCCTGTTACTGGGTATAGCCTTACATGAAGTTAGCCCTGGCACAGCCTGTTACTGGGTATAGCCTTGCATTAAGTTAGCCCTAGCCCGGCCTGTTACTGGGTATAGCCTTGCATTAAGTTAGCCCTAGCCCGGCCTGTTACTGGGTATAGCCTTGCATTAAGTTAGCCCTAGCCTGGCCTGTTACTGGGTAAAGCCTTACATGAGATTATCCCTATCCCGGCCTGTTACTGGGTATAGTCTTACATGAAGTAAGCCCTGGCCCGGCCTGTTACTGGGTATAGCCTTATATCAAGTTAGCCCTGGCCCGGCCTGTTACTGGGTACAGCCTTACATGAAGTTAGCCCTAGCCTGGCCTGTTACTGGGTATAGCCTTACATGAGATTAGCCCTAGCCCGGCCTGTTACTGGGTATAGCCTTACATGAAGTTATCCCTGGCCCGGCCTGTTACTGGGAATAGCATTACATTAGTTTAGCCCTGGCCTGGCCTGTTACTGGGCATAGCCTTACATGAGGTTAGCCCTGGCCTGGCCTGTTTCTGGGTATAGCCTTACATGAGGTTAGCCCTGGCCCGGCCTGTTACTGGGTATAGCCTTACATGAAGTTAGCCCTGGCCTGGCCTGTTTCTGGGTATAGCCTTACATGAGGTTAGCCCTGGCCCGGCCTGTTACTGGGTAAAGCCTTACATGAGGTTAGCCCTGGCCCGGCCTATTACTGGGTATAGCCTTACATGAAGTTAGCCCTGGCCCGGCCTGTTACTGGGTATAGCCTTACATGAAGTTAGCCCTGGTCCGGCCTGTTACTGGGTAAAGCCTTACATGAAGTTAGCCCTAGCCTGGCCTGTTACTGGGTATAGCCTTACATGAAGTTAGCCCTAGCCCGGACTGTTACTGGGTATAGCCTTACATGAGGTTAGCACTAGCCTGGCCTGTTACTGGGTATAGCCTTACATGAAGTTAGCCCTAGCCTGGCCTGTTACTGGGTATAGCCTTACATGAAGTTAGCCCTAGCCTGGCCTGTTACTGGGTATAGCCTTACATGAAGTTAGCCCTAGCCTGGCCTGTTACTGAGTATAGCCTTACATGAGGTTAGCCCTAGCCCGGCCTGTTACTGGGTATAGCCTTACATGAAGTTAGCCCTAGCCCGGCCTGTTACTGGGTATAGCCTTACATGAGGTAGCCCTAGCCCGGCCTGTTACTGGGTATAGCCTTACATGAGGTTAGCCCTGGCCCGGCCTGTTACTGTGAATAGCATTACATGAGTTTAGCCCTTAACTGGCCTGTTACTGGATATAGCCTTACATGAGGTTAGCCCTGGCCTGGCCTGTTACTGGGTATAGCATTACATGTGTTTAGCCCTGGCCTGGCCTGTTTCTGGGTATAGCCTTACATGAGGTTAGCCCTGGCCCGGCCTGTTACTGGGTATAGCCTTACATGAAGTTAGCCCTGGCCCGGCCTGTTACTGGGTATAGCCTTACATGAAGTTAGCCCTGGCACAGCCTGTTACTGGGTATAGCCTTGCATTAAGTTAGCCCTAGCCCGGCCTGTTACTGGGTATAGCCTTGCATTAAGTTAGCCCTAGCCCGGCCTGTTACTGGGTATAGCCTTGCATTAAGTTAGCCGTAGCCTGGCCTGTTACTGGGTAAAGCCTTACATGAGATTATCCCTATCCCGGCCTGTTACTGGGTATAGTCTTACATGAAGTAAGCCCTGGCCCGGCCTGTTACTGGGTATAGCCTTATATCAAGTTAGCCCTGGCCCGGCCTGTTACTGGGTACAGCCTTACATGAAGTTAGCCCTAGCCTGGCCTGTTACTGGGTATAGCCTTACATGAGATTAGCCCTAGCCCGGCCTGTTACTGGGTATAGCCTTACATGAAGTTATCCCTGGCCCGGCCTGTTACTGGGAATAGCATTACATTAGTTTAGCCCTGGCCTGGCCTGTTACTGGGCATAGCCTTACATGAGGTTAGCCCTAGCCCGGCCTGTTACTGGGTATAGCCTTACATGAGGTTAGCCCTGGCCCGGCCTGTTACTGGGAATAGCATTACATGAGTTTAGCCCTGGCCTGGCCTGTTACTGGGTAAAGCCTTACATGAGATTAGCCCTAGCCCGGCCTGTTACTGGGTATAGCCTTAAATGAAGTTATCCCTGGCCCAGCCTGTTACTGGGAATATCATTACATGAGTTTAGCACTGGCCTGGCCTGTTACTGGGTATAGCCTTACATGAGGTTAGCCCTGGCCCGGCCTGTTACTGGGAATAGCATTACATGAGTTTAGCCCTGGCCCGGCCTGTTACTGGGTATAGCCTTACATGAGGTTAGCCCTGGCCCGGCCTGTTACTGGGTATAGCCTTACATGAAGTTAGCCCTGGCCCAGCCTGTTACTGGGTATAGCCTTACATGAGGTTAGCAATAGCCCAGCCTGTTACTGGGTATAGCCTTACATGAGGTTAGCCCTAGCCCGGCCTGTTACTGGGTATAGCCTTACATGAGGTTAGCCCTAGCCTGGCCTGTTACTGGGTATAGCCTTACATGAGGTTAGCACTGGCCCGGCCTGTTACTGGCTATAGCCTTACATGAAGTTAGCCCTAGCCCGGCCTGTTACTGGGTATAGCCTTACATGAGGTTAGCCCTAGCCCGGCCTGTTACTGGGTATAGCCTTAAATGAAGTTATCCCTGGCCCAGCCTGTTACTGGGAATATCATTACATGAGTTTAGCACTGGCCTGGCCTGTTACTGGGTATAGCCTTACATGAGGTTAGCCCTGGCCCGGCCTGTTACTGGGAATAGCATTACATGAGTTTAGCCCTGGCCCGGCCTGTTACTGGGTATAGCCTTACATGAGGTTAGCCCTGGCCCGGCCTGTTACTGGGTATAGCCTTACATGAAGTTAGCCCTGGCCCAGCCTGTTACTGGGTATAGCCATACATGAAGTTAGCCCTGGCCCGGCCTGTTACTGGGTATAGCCTTACATGAGGTTAGCAATAGCCCAGCCTGTTACTGGGTATAGCCTTACATGAGGTTAGCCCTAGCCCGGCCTGTTACTGGGTATAGCCTTACATGAGGTTAGCCCTAGCCTGGCCTGTTACTGGGTATAGCCTTACATGAGGTTAGCACTGGCCCGGCCTGTTACTGGCTATAGCCTTACATGAAGTTAGCCCTAGCCCGGCCTGTTACTGGGTATAGCCTTACATGAGGTTAGCCCTAGCCCGGCCTGTTACTGGGTATAGCCTTACATGAAGTTAGCCCTAGCCCAGCCTGTTACTGTGTATAGCCTTACATGAGGTTAGCCCTAGCCCGGCCTGTTACTGGGTATAGCCTTACATGAGGTTAGCCCTAGCCCAGCCTGTTACTGGGTATAGCCTTACATGAAGTTAGCCCTAGCCCGGCCTATTACTGGGTATAGCCTTACATGAGATTAGCCCTAGCCCGGCCTGTTACTGGGTATAGCCTTACATGATATTAGCCCTAGCCCGGCCTGTTACTGGGTATAGCCTTACATGAGGTTAGCCCTAGCCCGGCCTGTTACTGGGTATAGCCTTACATGAGGTTAGCCCTAGCCCGACCTGTTACTGGGTATAGCCTTACATGAGGTTAGCCCTAGCCCGGCCTGTTACTGGGTATAGCCTTACATGAGGTTAGCCCTAGCCTGGCCTGTTACTGGGTATAGCCTTACATGAGGTTAGACCTAGCTCGGCCTGTTACTGGGTATAGCCTTACATGAGATTAGCCCTAGCCCGGCCTGTTACTGGGTATAGCCTTACATGAGATTAGCCTTGGCCCGGCCTGTTACTGGGTATAGCCTTACATGAGATTAGCCCTAGCCCGGTCTGTTACTGGGTATAGCCTTACATGAGATTAGCCCTAGCCCGGCCTGTTACTGGGTATAGCCTTACATGTGGTTAGCCCTAGCCCGGCCTGTTACTGGGTATAGCCTTACATGAGGTTAGCCCTGGCCCGGCCTGTTACTGGGTATAGCCTTACATAAGGTTAGCCCTGGCCCGGCCTGTTACTGGGTATAGCCTTACATAAGGTTAGCCCTGGCCCAGACTGTTACAGGGTATAGCCTTGCATTAAGTTAGCCCTAGCCCGGCCTGTTACTTGGTATAGCCTTACATGAGGTTAGCCCTAGCCCGGCCTGTTACTGGGTATAGCCTTACATGAGGTTAGCCCTAGCCCGGCCTGTTACTGGGTATAGCCTTACATGAAGTTATCCCTGGCCCGGCCTGTTACTGGGAATATCATTACATGAGTTTAGCCCTGGCCTGGCCTGTTACTGGGTATAGCCTTACATGAGGTTAGCCCTAGCCCGGCCTGTTACTGGGTATAGCCTTATGTGACAGACCCTTCTGTCAGGACTGAAGGAGTTAATTGTGTTTAGCTAAGAAACTAATTTCTAAAGACAGAGTTGCTGGCTCCAGCTATAATCTAATTAGTGCTAAGCATTCTATTGTTTGATCAACTCCAGAGAGAAAACGCCTAAGTGATAAGAAGGTCCAAGAGTGTCTTGTGGTTGAAGTGTTTAAGTAATATAATTCTATTGTATCATGTCAAAGGGCTTGTTCCCTCCATGTAATGTACAACAGTCTTTCAACCCCCATCTGGGGGGGGGGGTGTCAAACCTGTATAAATACTAGGCATCTAGCCTTTAATAAATGACATTCTGTTTTAAACCTGAAACTGGCTGGGTTGTGAATTGCTGATTCCCTATGCAGGACATTGTTCATCTGATATTAACCTTGGTACACTGTTGGTACCGTAACAATTGGTGGCAAGCGACGGAATGAACCTTATCGCCCAGAAGAGCAACTACACAAGCCAGTAACCTCAGGAAGAGGGGGATTATTACAATACTGACTAAGATGGAAAGAGTACCAGGGACAGAAGGAACCAATGGGCCCAGCATATCAGACAGAACCCCTGAAGAAGCAAGCTTTGATCGGGCGGTTAAAATAAGACTGGCATATTATGGCCCCAACCCATCTGCGGAAATTATCGACCGGGTCATAGCAGCTGTGGAGGCCAACCTACTTCGCCAAAGCAGCGCTGCAGCAGCCCAAGTGGAAAAGAGAAAAGTAAATTTTGCAGCTTTTAAAAACTTCCTGGAAACAGAAGGAGAGATTGATGGGTTCCTTGCGGATTTTGAGAGGCAATGTGCACTACACAAGGTACCCGCAGAGGACTGGGTCACGATATTATCCGGAAAATTATCCGTCCGGGCCAGTGAGGCTGTTCGGGCCATTCCAGATGAGGAGGTTGGGGATTATAATACTGTGAAAGAGGCTCTGCTCTCCAGGTATGCGGTTACACCGGAGGCATACCGGAGGCGGTTCAGAGACACTGTTAAATTACCTGGTGATTCCTACGTTGAGTGGGCATGTAAGGTGCACCGCACAGCAGCTCACTGGATAGCGGGGTGCCAAGCCGTATCTGGGGAAGAGGTGCTGCAGCTATTCCTGTTGGAACATTGCTTTGACAAGTTATCAGCAGGAGTTAGAGAGTGGGTTCGGGACCGTAAACCCTCCACCCTGCAGGAAGCTGCTCGCCTGGCAGATGAGTATATGGATGCCCGCAAACTGGACACTGCTACCACTAAGCCCCCTGCTAGAGTGGAGTACAGACCCCCAGTCACCCCAGCAGCTGCCAGTTACCAACCCCCGGCGCACCGCTATACCACACGGCCTCCGGCCACGAACTACCCTCAGAGAGCCCGGTTCAATTCACGGGGCTACTCACAGCCTATTTGGTGCTTTGGATGTAAGCAACTAGGGCACAAAAGACCAGAGTGTCCCCTAAATACAGCGAACCAAGCACAGTCCTGGAGAAGACCCGCCGGCGGAATCCCACGTAACTCTCAGCCTGTGGCCTGCTACGTAGAGGCGCAAGAATGCTGGAGCATCCTACATGAGGCAGACCTTGTGCAAGCTGCCCACCGGAATAACCGGCAACTGGTTAAAGTGAATGGGAAGAAGGTCAGTGGTCTACGGGATACTGGTGCTACTATGACCTTGCTTCAAAAGAACTTGGTGTCTGAGAAACAGTACACTGGAGACACTGTGGCTGTGAGGGTAGCAGGGGGCGATGTGTTCAGCCTACCTGTTACCAGGGTACATTTGGATTGGGGAGTGGGCGCTAGACCTGTGAATGTGGGGGTCAAGAAGGACTTACCTGCTGATGTTCTTCTTGGAAATGACTTGGCTCCCCTTGTTTCTGCCTATGCTCCCATGGGTCCCGCTGATGTTAACCCTGTGACTACCCGTGCTCAGATCCGTGCAGCAGAGACTGACCCCCCTGCTGCTAAGCCCCAGGACGCTGAGCTCAGTAAATCTCTATCCGCTATTGATACGTGGAAGTCCCGTTACAATGCGCTGATGAAGGAGAAGAGGAGCGCAGAGGAAAAAGCACGTTTAGAACGTGAATCTCTGCTAGACAAGCTGCACCGACAGACTGCAGAAAACACCAGCTTGAGAGTGGGACATGAAACCTTAAAGACAAACTTAGCGACACTTGAGGAGAAGCTGACGCTGGCTCATAGTGAGGTGCAGCAACTCAAGGGCACCCTATGTCAGTATGAAGGGATTGTGGATACCTATAAAGAGCAGGTACAGAAAACTCGTAAAGAAGCTGATGGGATTTTGAAGGACTGTTTAGCCCTAGTCTGGGCACTGAGGAAGTTGAACCCTTCTTTGTATGGACAGGAATTCTCTCTCATAACGGGAATACAGATGGATTGTCCTGGCAAACTGACATGCCTACCACCTCCTAGTCCGGTCATCCCCAGGTTGACCCGCCAAAGGGTCAAGCCGGGTCTGCCGGAGTGTTCCACAACGGGGGAGATATGTGACAGACCCTTCTGTCAGGACTGAAGGAGTTAATTGTGTTTAGCTAAGAAACTAATTTCTAAAGACAGAGTTGCTGGCTCCAGCTATAATCTAATTAGTGCTAAGCATTCTATTGTTTGATCAACTCCAGAGAGAAAACGCCTAAGTGATAAGAAGGGCCAAGAGTGTCTTGTGGTTGAAGTGTTTAAGTAATATAATTCTATTGTATCATGTCAAAGGGCTTGTTCCCTCCATGTAATGTACAACAGTCTTTCAACCCCCATCTGGGGGGGGGGTGTCAAACCTGTATAAATACTAGGCATCTAGCCTTTAATAAATGACATTCTGTTTTAAACCTGAAACTGGCTGGGTTGTGAATTGCTGATTCCCTATGCAGGACATTGTTCCCTGGTACTAACCCTTGGTACACTGTTGGTACCGTAACACCTTACATGAGGTTAGCCCTAGCCCGGCCTGTTACTGGAAATAGCATTACATGAGTTTAGCCCTGGCCTGGCCTGTTACTTGGTATAGCCTTACATGAGGTTAGCCCTGGCCTGGCCTGTTACTGGGTATAGCATTACATGAGTTTAGCCCTGGCCTGGCCTGTTTCTGGGTATAGCCTTACAAGAGGTTAGCCCTAGCCCGGCCTGTTACTGGGTATAGCGTTACATGAGGATAGCCCTGGCCCGGCCTGTTACTGGGTATAGCCTTACATGAAGTTAGCCCTGGCCCGGCCTGTTACTGGGTATAGCCTTACATGAAGTTAGCCTTGGCCCAGCCTGTTACTGGGTATAGCCTTACATGAGGTTAGCCCTGGCCCGGCCTGTTACTGGGTATAGCCTTACATGAGGTTAGCCCTGGCCCGGCCTGTTACTGGGTATAGCCTTACATGAAGTTAGCACTGGCCTGGCCTGTTACTGGGTATAGCTTTACATGAGGTTAGCCCTAGCCCGGCCTGTTACTGGGTATAGCCTTACATGAGGTTAGCCCTGGCCCGGCCTGTTACTGGGTATAGCCTTACATGAGGTTAGCCTTGGCACGGCCTGTTACTGGGTATAGCCTTACATGAAGTTAGCCTTGGCCCAGCATGTTACTGGGTATAGCCTTACATGAGGTTAGCCCTGGCCTGGCCTGTTACTGGGTATAGCCTTACATGAGGTTAGCCCTGGCCCGGCCTGTTACTGGGTATAGCCTTACATGAAAATAGCCCTGGCCTGGCCTGTTACTGGGTAGAGCCTTACATGAGGTTAGCCCTGGCCTAGCCTGTTACTGGGTATAGCCTTACATGAAGTTAGCCCTGGCCTGGCCTGTTACTGGGTATAGCCTTTCATGAAGTTAGCCCTGGCCCAGCCTGTTAATGGGTATAGGCTTACATGAGGTTAGCCCTGGCCCGGCCTGTTACTGGGTATAGCCTTACATGAGGTTAGCCCTGGCCCGGCCTGTTACTGGGTATAGCCTTACATGAAGTTAGCCCTGGCCCGGCCTGTTACTGGGTATAGCCTTACATGAAGTTAGCCTTGGCCCAGCCTATTACTGGGTATAGCCTTACATGAGGTTAGCCCTGGCCCGGCCTGTTACTGGGTATAGCCTTACATGAGGTTAGCCCTGGCCTGGCCTGTTACTGGGTATAGCCTTACATGAAGATAGCCCTGGCCTGGCCTGTTACTGGGTATAGCCTTACATGAGGTTAGCCCTAGCCCGGCCTGTTACTGGGTATAGTCTTACATGAGGTTAGCCCTGGCCTGGCCTGTTACTGGGTATAGCCTTACATGAGGTTAGCCCTGGCCTGGCCTGTTACTGGGTATAGCCTTACATGAGGTTAGCACTGGCCCGGCCTGTTACTGGGTATAGCCTTATATCAAGTTAGCCCTGGCCCGGCCTGTTACTGGGTAAAGCCTTACATGAAGTTAGCCCTAGCCTGGCCTGTTAAAGGGTATAGCCTTACATGAGATTAGCCCTAGCCCGGCCTGTTACTGGGTATAGCCTTACATGAAGTTATCCCTGGCCCGGCCTGTTACTGGGAATAGCATTACATTAGTTTAGCTCTGGCCTGGCCTGTTACTGGGCATAGCCTTACATGAGGTTAGTCCTAGCCCGGCCTGTTACTGGGTATAGCCTTACATGAGTTTAGCCCTGGCCTGGCCTGTTACTGGGTAAAGCCTTACATGAGATTAGCCCTAGCCCGGCCTGTTACTGGGTATAGCCTTAAATGAAGTTATCCCTGGCCCAGCCTGTTACTGGGAATAGCATTACATGAGTTTAGCCCTGGCCTGGCCTGTTACTAGGTATAGCCTTACATGAGGTTAGCCCTAGCCCGGCCTGTTAGTGGGTATAGCCTTACATGAGGTTAGCCCTGGCCTGGCCTGTTACTGGGAATAGCATTACATGAGTTTAGCCCTGGCCTGGCCTGTTACTGGGTATAGCCTTACATGAGGTTAGCCCTGGCCCGGCCTGTTACTGGGTATAGCCTTACATGAAGTTAGCCCTGGCCCAGCCTGTTACTGGGTATAGCCATACATGAAGTTAGCCCTGGCCCGGCCTGTTACTGGGTATAGCCTTACATGAGGTTAGCAATAGCCCAGCCTGTTACTGGGTATAGCCTTACATGAGGTTAGCCCTAGCCCGGCCTGTTACTGGGTATAGCCTTACATGAGGTTAGCCCTACCCTGGCCTGTTACTGGGTATAGCCTTACATGAGGTTAGCACTGGCCCGGCCTGTTACTGGCTATAGCCTTACATGAAGTTAGCCCTAGCCCGGCCTGTTACTGGGTATAGCCTTACATGAAGTTAGCCCTAGCCCGGCCTGTTACTGGGTATAGCCTTACATGAAGTTAGCCCTGGCCCGGCCTGTTACTAGGTATAGCCTTACATGAGGTTAGCCCTAGCCGGCCTGTTACTGGGTATAGCCTTACATGAGGTTAGCCCTAGCCCGGCCTGTTACTGGGTATAGCCTTACATGAGGTTAGCCCTAGCCCGGCCTGTTACTGGGTATAGCCTTACATGAAGTTAGCCCTAGCCCAGCCTGTTACTGGGTATAGCCTTACATGAGGTTAGCCCTAGCCCGGCCTGTTACTGGGTATAGCCTTACATGTGGTTAGCCCTAGCCCAGCCTGTTACTGGGTATAGCCTTACATGAAGTTAGCCCTAGCCCGGCCTATTACTGGGTATAGCCTTACATGAGATTAGCCCTAGCCCAGCCTGTTACTGGGTATAGCCTTACATGAGGTTAGCCCTAGCCCGGCCTGTTACTGGGTATAGCCTTACATGAGGTTAGCCCTAGCCCGGCCTGTTACTGGGTATAGCCTTACATGAGGTTAGCCCTAGCCCGGCCTGTTACTGGGTATAGCCTTACATGAGGTTAGCCCTAGCCCGGCCTGTTACTGGGTATAGCCTTACATGAGGTTAGCCGTAGCCCGGCCTGTTACTGGGTATAGCCTTACATGAGGTTAGCCCTAGCCTGGCCTGTTACTGGGTATAGCCTTACATGAGGTTAGCCCTAGCTCGGCCTGTTACTGGGTATAGCCTTACATGAGATTAGCCCTAGCCCGGCCTGTTACTGGGTATAGCCTTACATGAGAATAGCCTTGGCCCGGCCTGTTACTGGGTATAGCCTTACATGAGATTAGCCCTAGCCCGGTCTGTTACTGGGTATAGCCTTACATGAGATTAGCCCTAGCCCGGCCTGTTACTGGGTATAGCCTTACATGAGGTTAGCCCTAGCCCGGCCTGGGTATAGCCTTACATGAGGATAGCCCTAGCCCGGCCTGTTAATGGGTATAGCCTTACATGAGGTTAGCCCTAGCCCGGCCTGTTACTGGGTATAGCCTTACATGAAGTTATCCGTGGCCCGGCCTGTTACTGGGAATAGCATTACATGAGTTTAGCCCTGGCCTGGCCTGTTACTGGGTATAGCCTTACATGAGGTTAGCCCTAGCCCGGCCTGTTACTGGGTATAGCCTTACATGAGGTTAGCCCTGGCCCGGCCTGTTACTGGGTATAGCCTTACATGATTTTAGCCCTGGCCTGGCCTGTTACTGGGTGTAGCCTTACATGAGGTTAGCCCTGGCCTGGCCTGTTACTGGGTATAGCATTACATGAGTTTAGCCCTGGCCTGGCCTGTTACTGGGTATAGCCTTACATGAAAATAGCCCTGGCCTGGCCTGTTACTGGGTAGAGCCTTACATGAGGTTAGCCCTGGCCTAGCCTGTTACTGGGTATAGCCTTACATGAAGTTAGCCCTGGCCTGGCCTGTTACTGGGTATAGCCTTTCATGAAGTTAGCCCTGGCCCAGCCTGTTAATGGGTATAGGCTTACATGAGGTTAGCCCTGGCCCGGCCTGTTACTGGGTATAGCCTTACATGAGGTTAGCCCTGGCCCGGCCTGTTACTGGGTATAGCCTTACATGAAGTTAGCCCTGGCCCGGCCTGTTACTGGGTATAGCCTTACATGAAGTTAGCCTTGGCCCAGCCTATTACTGGGTATAGCCTTACATGAGGTTAGCCCTGGCCCGGCCTGTTACTGGGTATAGCCTTACATGAAAATAGCCCTGGCCTGGCCTGTTACTGGGTAGAGCCTTACATGAGGTTAGCCCTGGCCTAGCCTGTTACTGGGTATAGCCTTACATGAAGTTAGCCCTGGCCTGGCCTGTTACTGGGTATAGCCTTTCATGAAGTTAGCCCTGGCCCAGCCTGTTAATGGGTATAGGCTTACATGAGGTTAGCCCTGGCCCGGCCTGTTACTGGGTATAGCCTTACATGAGGTTAGCCCTGGCCCGGCCTGTTACTGGGTATAGCCTTACATGAAGTTAGCCCTGGCCCGGCCTGTTACTGGGTATAGCCTTACATGAAGTTAGCCTTGGCCCAGCCTATTACTGGGTATAGCCTTACATGAGGTTAGCCCTGGCCCGGCCTGTTACTGGGTATAGCCTTACATGAGGTTAGCCCTGGCCCGGCCTGTTACTGGGTATAGCCCTACATGAAGTTAGCCCTGGCCTGGCCTGTTACTGGGTATAGCCTTACATGAGGTTAGCCCTAGCCCGGCCTGTTACTGGGTATAGTCTTACATGAGGTTAGCCCTGGCCTGGCCTGTTACTGGGTATAGCCTTACATGAGGTTAGCCCTGGCCTGGCCTGTTACTGGGTATAGCCTTACATGAGGTTAGCCCTAGCCTGGCCTGTTACTGGGTATAGCCTTACATGAAGTTAGCCCTGGCCTGGCCTGTTACTGGGTATAGCCTTACATGAGGTTAGCCCTGGCCCGGCCTGTTACTGGGTATAGCCTTACATGAAGTTAGCCTTGGCCCAGCCTGTTACTGGGTATAGCCTTACATGAAGTTAGCCCTGGCCTGGCCTGTTACTGGGTATAGCCTTACATGAGGTTAGCCCTGGCCCGGCCTGTTACTGGGTATAGCCTTACATGAAGTTAGCCCTGGCCTGGCCTGTTACTGGGTATAGCCTTACATGAGTTTAGCCCTGGCCTAGCCTGTTACTGGGTATAGCCTTACATGAAGTTAGCCTTGGCCCAGTCTGTTACTGGGTATAGCCTTACATGAGGTTAGCCCTGGCCCGGCCTGTTACTGGGTATAGCCTTACATGAGGTTAGCCCTGGCCCGGCCTGTTACTGGGTATAGCCTTACACGAAGTTAGCACTGGCCTGGCCTGTTACTGGGTTTAGCCTTACATGAGGTTAGTCCTAGCCCGGCCTGTTACTGGGTATAGCCTTACATGAGGTTAGCCCTGTCCCGGCCTGTTACTGGGTATAGCCTTACATGAGGTAAGCCTTGGCCCGGCCTGTTACTGGGTATAGCCTTACATGAAGTTAGCCTTGGCCCAGCCTGTTACTGGGTATAGCCTTACATGAGGTTAGCCCTGGCCTGGCCTGTTACTGGGTATAGCCTTACATGAGGTTAGCCCTGGCCCGGCCTGTTACTGGGTATAGCCTTACATGAAGTTAGCCCTGGCCTGGCCTGTTACTTGGTATAGCCTTACATGAGGTTAGCCCTGGCCTAGCCTGTTACTGGGTATAGCCTTACATGAAGTTAGCCCTGGCCTGGCCTGTTACTGGGTATAGCCTTTCATGAAGTTAGCCCTGGCCTGGCCTGTTACTGGGTATAGCCTTTCATGAAGTTAGCCCTGGCCCAGCCTGGTAATGGGTATAGGCTTACATGAGGTTAACCCTGGCCCGGCCTGTTACTGGGTATAGCCTTACATGAGGTTAGCCCTGGCCCGGCCTGTTACTGGGTATAGCCTTACATGAAGTTAGCCCTGGCCCGGCCTGTTACTGGGTATAGCCTTACATGATGTTAGCCTTGGCCCAGCCTGTTACTGGGTATAGCAATACATGAGGTTAGCCCTGGCCCGGCCTGTTACTGGGTATAGCCTTACATTTGGTTAGCCCTGGCCCGGCCTGTTACTGGGTATAGACTTACATGAAGTTAGCCCTGGCCTTGCCTGTTACTGGGTATAGCCTTACATGAAGTTAGCCCTAGCCCGGCCTGTTACTGGGTATAGCCTTACATGAGGTTAGCCCTGGCCTGGCCTGATACTGGGTATAGCCTTACATGAGGTTAGCCCTGGCCTGGCCTGTTACTGGGTATAGCCTTACATGAGGTTAGCCCTGGCCTGGCCTATTACTGGGTATAGCCTTATATCAAGTTAGCCCTGGCCCGGCCTGTTACTGGGTAAAGCCTTACATGAAGTTAGCCCTAGCCTGGCCTGTTACTGGGTATAGCCTTACATGAAGTTAGCCCTAGCCTGGCCTGTTACTGGGTATAGCCTTACATGAAGTTAGCCCTAGCCTGGCCTGTTACTGGGTATAGCCTTACATGAAGTTAGCCCTAGCCTGGCCTGTTACTGGGTATAGCCTTACATGAGGTTAGCCCTAGCCTGGCCTGTTACTGGGTATAGCCTTACATGAAGTTAGCCCCGGCCTGGCCTGTTACTGGGTATAGCCTTACATGAGGTTAGCCCAGGCCCGGCCTGTTACTGGGTATAGCCTTACATGAGGTTAGCCCTGGCCCGGCCTGTTACTGGGTATAGCCTTACATGAAGTTAGCCTTGGCCCAGCCTGTTACTGGGTATAGCCTTACATGAAGTTAGCCCTGGCCTGGCCTGTTACTGGGTATAGCCTTACATGAGGTTAGCCCTGGCCCGGCCTGTTACTGGGTATAGCCTTACATGAAGTTAGCCCTGGCCTGGCCTGTTACTGGGTATAGCCTTACATGAGTTTAGCCCTGGCCTAGCCTGTTACTGGGTATAGCCTTACATGAAGTTAGCCTTGGCCCATCCTGTTACTGGGTATAGCCTTACATGAGGTTAGCCCTGGCTCGGCCTGTTACTGGGTATAGCCTTACATGAGGTTAGCCCTGGCCCGGCCTGTTACTGGGTATAGCCTTACACGAAGTTAGCACTGGCCTGGCCTGTTACTGGGTTTAGCCTTACATGAGGTTAGTCCTAGCCCGGCCTGTTACTGGGTATAGCCTTACATGAGGTTAGCCCTGTCCCGGCCTGTTACTGGGTATAGCCTTACATGAGGTAAGCCTTGGCCCGGCCTGTTACTGGGTATAGCCTTACATGAAGTTAGCCTTGGCCCAGCCTGTTACTGGGTATAGCCTTGCATGAGGTTAGCCCTGGCCTGGCCTGTTACTGGGTATAGCCTTACATGAGGTTAGCCCTGGCCCGGCCTGTTACTGGGTATAGCCTTACATGAAGTTAGCCCTGGCCTGGCCTGTTACTTGGTATAGCCTTACATGAGGTTAGCCCTGGCCTAGCCTGTTACTGGGTATAGCCTTACATGAAGTTAGCCCTGGCCTGGCCTGTTACTGGGTATAGCCTTTCATGAAGTTAGCCCTGGCCTGGCCTGTTACTGGGTATAGCCTTTCATGAAGTTAGCCCTGGCCCAGCCTGTTAATGGGTATAGGCTTACATGAGGTTAGCCCTGGCCCGGCCTGTTACTGGGTATAGCCTTACATGAGGTTAGCCCTGGCCCGGCCTGTTACTGGGTATAGCCTTACATGAAGTTAGCCCTGGCCCGGCCTGTTACTGGGTATAGCCTTACATGATGTTAGCCTTGGCCCAGCCTGTTACTGGGTATAGCCTTACATGAGGTTAGCCCTGGCCCGGCCTGTTACTGGGTATAGCCTTACATTTGGTTAGCCCTGGCCCGGCCTGTTACTGGGTATAGACTTACATGAAGTTAGCCCTGGCCTTGCCTGTTACTGGGTATAGCCTTACATGAGGTTAGCCCTAGCCCGGCCTGTTACTGGGTATAGCCTTACATGAGGTTAGCCCTGGCCTGGCCTGATACTGGGTATAGCCTTACATGAGGTTAGCCCTGGCCTGGCCTGTTACTGGGTATAGCCTTACATGAGGTTAGCCCTGGCCTGGCCTATTACTGGGTATAGCCTTACATGAAGTTAGCCCTGGCCTGGCCTGTTACTGGGTATAGCCTTACATGAGGTTAGCCCTGGCCTGGCCTGTTACTGGGTATAGCCTTACATGAGGTTAGCCCTGGCCCGGCCTGTTACTGGGTATAGCCTTACATGAAGTTAGCCTTGGCCCAGCCTGTTACTGGGTATAGCCTTACATGAGGTTAGCCCTGGCCTGGCCTGTTACTCGGTATAACCTTACATGAGGTTAGCCTTGGCCCAGCCTGTTACTGGGTATAGCCTTACATGAGGTTAGCCCTGGCCTGGCCTGTTACTCGGTATAGCCTTACATGAGGTTAGCCCTGGCCCGGCCTGTTACTGGGTATAGGCTTACATGAAGTTAGCCCTGGCCCAGCCTGTTAATGGGTATAGGCTTACATGAAGTTAGCCCTGGCCCGGCCTGTTACTGGGTATAGCCTTACATGAAGTTAGCCCTGGCCCGGCCTGTTACTGGGTATAGCCTTACATGAAGTTAGCCTTGGCCCAGCCTGTTACTGGGTATAGCCTTACCTGAGGTTAGCCCTGTCCCGGCCTGTTACTGGGTATAGCCTTACATTTGGTTAGCCCTGGCCCGGCCTGTTACTGGGTATAGCCTTACATGAAGTTAGCCCTGGCCTTGCCTGTTACTGGGTATAGCCTTACATGAGGTTAGCCCTAGCCCGGCCTGTTACTGGGTATAGCCTTACATGAGGTTAGCCCTGGCCTGGCCTGATACTGGGTATAGCCTTACATGAGGTTAGCCCTGACCTGGCCTGTTACTGGGTATAGCCTTACATGAGGTTAGCCCTGGCCTGGCCTATTACTGGGTATAGCCTTACATGAAGTTAGCCTTGGCCTGGCCTGTTACTGGGTATAGCCTTACATGAGGTTAGCCCTGGCCTGGCCTGTTACTGGGTATAGCCTTACATGAGGTTAGCCCTGGCCCGGCCTGTTACTGGGTATAGCCTTACATGAAGTTAGCCTTGGCCCAGCCTGTTACTGGGTATAGCCTTACATGAGGTTAGCCCTGGCCTGGCCTGTTACTGGGTATAGCCTTACATGAGGTTAGCCCTGGCCCGGCCTGTTACTGGGTATAGCCTTACATGAAGTTAGCCCTGGCCTGGCCTGTTACTGGGTATAGCCTTACATGAGGTTAGCCCTGGCCTAGCCTGTTACTGGGTATAGCCTTACATGAAGTTAGCCCTGGCCTGGCCTGTTACTGGGTATAGCCTTTCATGAAGTTAGCCCTGGCCCAGCCTGTTAATGGGTATAGGCTTACATGAGGTTAGCCCTGGCCCGGCCTGTTACTGGGTATAGCCTTACATGAGGTTAGCCCTGGCCCGGCCTGTTACTGGGTATAGCCTTACATGAAGTTAGCCCTGGCCCGGCCTGTTACTGGGTATAGCCTTACATGAAGTTAGCCTTGGCCCAGCCTGTTACTGGGTATTGCCTTACATGAGGTTAGCCCTGGCCCGGCCTGTTACTGGGTATAGCCTTACATGAGGTTAGCCTTGGCCCGGCCTGTTACTGGGTATAGCCTTACATGAAGTTAGCCCTGGCCTGGCCTGTTACTGGGTATAGCCTTACATGAGGTTAGCCCTAGCCCGGCCTGTTACTGGGTATAGCCTTACAAGAGGTTAGCCCTAGCCTGGCCTGTTACTGGGTATAGCCTTACATGAGGTTAGCCCTGGCCTGGCCTGTTACTGGGTATAGCCTTACATGAGGTTAGCCCTGGCCTGGCCTGTTACTGGGTATAGCCTTACATGAAGTTAGCCCTGGCCTGGCCTGTTACTGGGTATAGCCTTACATGAGGTTAGCCCTGGCCCGGCCTGTTACTGGGTATAGCCTTACATGAGGTTAGCCCTGGTCCGGCCTGGCCTGGCCCGGCCTGGCCTGGCCTGTTACTGGGTATAGCCTTACATGAGGTTAGCCCTGGCCTGGCCTGTTACTGGGTATAGCCTTACATGAGGTTAGCCCTGGCCCGGCCTGTTACTGGGTATAGCCTTACATGAGGTTAGCCCTGGCCCGGCCTGTTACTGGGTATAGCCTTACATGAGGTTAGCCCTGGCCTGGCCTGTTACTGGGTATAGCCTTACATGAGGTTAGCCCTGGCCCGGCCTGTTACTGGGTATAGCCTTACATGAAGTTAGCCCTGGCCTGGCCTGTTACTGGGTATAGCCTTACATGAGGTTAGCCCTGGCCTAGCCTGTTACTGGGTATAGCCTTACATGAAGTTAGCCCTGGCCTGGCCTGTTACTGGGTATAGCCTTTCATGAAGTTAGCCCTGGCCCAGCCTGTTAATGGGTATAGGCTTACATGAAGTTATCTAAAGCAAATGTTTCCCTATTCATTTAGCTGATTAATATTCAGTTCCTCGTCATCTAATTATTATTCAGTTCCCCATGCCACTGATTAATGTTTAGTTCCTCATCAGCTGATTAATTTTCAGTTCCTCATCTGCTGATTAATATTCAGTTCCTCATCTTCTGATTATTCAGTTCCTTATCAGCTGATTATTATTCAGTTCCTCAGCTGATTATTATTCCGTTCCTCAGCTGATTATTATTCCGTTCCTCATCCGCTGATCATTATTCAGTTCCTCATCCGCTAATTATTATTCAGTTCCTCATCCACTGATTAATATTCAGTTCCTCATCCGCTGATTAATATTCAGTTCCTCATCTGCTAATTATTATTCAGTTCCTCATCTGCTGATTAATATTCAGTTCCTCTTGCAGCTGATTAATATTCAGTTCCTCTTGCAGCTGATTAATATTCAGTTCCTCGTCCACTTATTAATATTCAGTTCCTCATGCAGTTGATTTTTATTCAGCTCCTCATCCGCTGATTAATATTCAGTTCCTGATCCGCTGATTAATATTCAGTTCCTCATCCACTGATTAATATTTAGTTCCTCTGTACTGGGTGTATTGTGATAGATGCACAATCATCATAAGGGATTAGAGCTTCCTAGTTGCTTGCACCTTACAGTTATAACCCTACTATTAACCCTTTTTCTTCCATTTGCCTTAACCAACACATTTTGTAGTAAAAAAAACAATCACACTGACATTGTTTCTTGGCGGCAAATTGGAGAGGTCCCTTTATTAATTACAATAAAAACATTGCCTTTATGGCAGAATGAGCGACCCAATTAAGTAATCATCAGTCATAAAAATCATAATCCAATTCAACCAAATAGTAAAACATGACATTGAATAGGAATCCACGCCTCAGGTGACAAGACCACACGTCAACTGTAGCAAGGTGGCAGAACAGAGGCAGCCTTTGGATCTCATGGCATAAAGGGGGCCACAGTTTGACCAAGCAGCCACCACCAAATACCTCTATATGCCGCATGTCCCACACACAGCCACAGTCTACTTGTCAGTCCCCTAATTTTACCACCATAAAAAAGAGGGTCCACTTTCAGCCAATCCCCTTGTAACTTACTTTTACCTTAAAAGTTGTTCAATCATTCCTTTAATTTCTGCCAGAAACAGGTTGTTTCCTTCAGTATTCAGGTGCAAGCCATCCTGCCGGATTACGTCCTCTCTACTGGCTGTAATGCTTGGGTGCTCCAGGAAGTGGAAAATGCCTCCTATGCATCTCACAGCCTTACCTGCCATCTGATTGACCGTTATCCTTTTTTTTTGTTTTTTTTTTTGTTTTTTTTTGGTTTCAAAAGAGCTTTATTAAAGAAAAATAAACTCATTACAAAATAAAATATACTCAGTACAAGATATTATACCACATATTGAAGAATAATGACAACATAAAAAGTATAAGGCACCCATATATACTTATCAGGGAAACTCGTGAGTAGAGTTCACTGTGCTCTTGGGTGAGTAAATGTCCAAACGTAAATTGAGTCAATAGCTATATCTCCAGGGATCAACCTAAAGTGGATACATATCAGAAGAACTGGTACCCCTTATGTTAATAAGGTACATACGTATCAAATTGAATTGCGGTATACATATTGTAACAAAAGGTATTAAAGTCATACCCATAGAACATTCTAATACAATAAAAGGAAAGCTCAAAACTAAACAGAGAACCATTCCAGATAGTAAAAGAATAAAAGGAGAGGAGAGGGGGAGGAAGGGGGGGGTCAAACTGGGGTAAGGAGCAATTATACTAATATTTGCCTAGGATAGGGTCGTGGGGGTATGCAGAAGTTTTTGCCAGTAGAACTGAATATTGTGATATAAAGGCAAGCATCCATTTATAAAAAAGAGTATTCTTCTATTGAGAGGAGTTCAGAGGTATTATGTAACCAGTCCTGCAATGTAGGGATGGCTGAAGACTTCCATTGACAGGCAATAAGCAGCCTAGCGCTGTTCAGGCAATGTTGCAAAAGCTTCTATCGAATTCTACATATTTTACCTGGATTATAACTAAGAAGGGCTGTGAGAGGGGATAAGCAGAACTGTTCCCCTAACATGACCTTCAGATGAGTAGAAATTGCCTCCCAGAAGGGATGCAATTTTGGACAATGCCACCAAATATACGCCATCGTGCCAGGAGACCCACAACCACTCCAACATGTTGCATTAGTGCTAGGGTATATGTGTTTGAGCCTAACTGGGGTAAGATACCATCGAAATAAGATTTTGTGGTTCATCTCCAGAATCCTAGGGGAGGACGAGGATTTAGAGGAATGGTAACAGATTTTTTCCCATTGTTTTTATCTAAGTCCGTCTGCCAGGTGAAATCATATGAGGAGGTAGGTAATGTAAGAGTGTTGTCTAGCAGTTTTTTGACTATTGAGAGGGACCCTCTGGGTACCGTCCCTCCATGACAGAGGCGCTCAAAACAAGTTACTTCTCTCAGAAGCTCACCTCTGTGATGTGAAGAACCCACTAAGTGCGTCAACTGGGCAAATTTCAACCATTTAGAGAAAACACCCCCTGCAGTGTCAGCAAGCAGTGTCCTTGGTTTCAATTTCCCCCCCTCAGATAAACATGTAAACAGGATTGTCTGGCCCACCCCCAGGTGACTTGGTTCTGTTGGGATTATCCCTTTGTTAAACTCAGCATTTAGTGGTATTGGGATCATGGGGGATATAAACGTGGAAATGCCTCTAGTCTTGACCCGTACATTGTCCCATGTTCGAAAGATATGTGAGTAAAGTTGCGATGATCTAGCATATACAGGTCTACAGTTATCACTAATCCAGCAGAGCGGCCCTATGGTAGGGGAACCTAACAGGTGGGAGTCAATGGAAATCCAGGCTTTAGTAGGAGTGTGTTCGTGCCATTCCCAAACTCTTTGTAGTGTCACCGCTTTATAATATTGAGAAACTAAAGGTACTCCTAACCCACCCTCTCCTAATGGTTTTGTGAGGACTTTTTTACTAATTTGAGGTTTAACATTACCCCATATAAAGTAGTTTATTAATGACTGGAGTTGGTTCAGGTATGTCGTGGGTAGGTGTATTGGGGCAGCTTGGAGGATATATAGGATCTGGGGGAGGGTAGTCATCTTGACCAATTGTATCCTGCCCCACCAAGAGATAGGTTTGGCGTTCCAGGTTTCAAAGTCTCTCTTCAATTTGTGCAATATGGGCAAATAGTTATATTTAAAAATTTTGTTAACAGTAGGGGCAAGGTTGATACAGAGGTATTTAAATTTTATCATGTAACAAGCTATATTTACAGTGGGCTCTAAGGGTTTCAAAATCTCCTCTTCGCATATTAATGTTAAAGGACTTCTGATTTTTGGGCATTAATCAGGAAATTAGAATGGCTATCAAATCTATCAAATTCACCAAGTAAGTGTGGCAGGGATTGAGACGGGTGAGTGAGCAAAGTAAGGACGTCATCGGCGTAGAGGGTGAGTTTATATGTGTTTGATCCCAGGTTGAGACCAGTAATGTGGGGATTGTTCCTTATGTGTGCCGCGAGCACCTCGATTGAGATAGCGAAAAGCAGAGGAGACAGGGGACACCCCTGTCTCGTGCCGTTTTGTATTTTAAATCCATCAGATAAAGTCCCATTCGTTCGAACCCTTGTGGTGGGGCAAGAGTATAAACTGAAAATCCTTTGGATCATGATAGGGCCGAAACCAAAGGCCCCCAAGCTATGTTTCAGAAAATTCCAGTCCATCCGGTCGAATGCCTTTTCAGCATCAGTAGAAATTAAGATAGAAGGTATCTTTGACCGGCCGGACTGTTCAATCAAATGTAGGACTCTGATGGTATTGTCTCGCGCTTCTCTTTTTGCTATAAAACCCGTTTGGTCAACGTGAATAATTTGGGGGAGGATTTGATTTACCCGAGTCGCCAGAATCTTAGCATACAGTTTTAAATCGGTGTTCAGGAGGGAAATTGGTCTATAATTGCTTACCGACGAGGGGTCTTTACCGGGCTTTGCTATTACCGAGATGTGTGCTTCAAGGGAACTCCTGGTCCACCCCTTTCCTTTGTCAACAGTGATGTGAGATAGGGAGACAGTAAATTCTTGAATTGCTTATAATACAAATTAGAAAAACCGTCTGGACCTGGGCTTTTATGGGAGGGTAAGGATTTTATAGCCGATAATACCTCTTGGGGTGTGATGGGGCTATCTAATGTTTTTGCTAATTCGTTGGAGATATTAGGTAAAGAGGCCTCCGCTATGTACTGTTCTGTGACTAAAGGTGTGCCTGCAAGGCATGGTGCTAGTAAGTTATATAGGTTGCTATAATAGTTTTTAAATTTGTCAGCAATTGAGAGGCTACCTACAACTATTTTCCCCGAATCGTCTATTATTTTGTGTATGTAGGAATTAAGTTTGCGTTCCTTAAGGGTTCTAGCCAATGATGGTCCTATTTTATTTGACCTAGCTAGGTAAAGTTTTTTGAGGTATAATGCCCTAGTTTGTGCCTTCAAATACAAGTGGTTCAGTTCATTTCTGCAGTGTCTAAGTTGGTTGGATAAAGAGACATCACGAGGCGTTTCCTGATGCTGCCACTCTAAGGAAAGGATGGATTACAAAATTTCCTCGTACCGTGTTCTGTATTGTTTCTTAAGTATTGCTTTATGTTTAATGAGTTCACCTCTTAAGACAGTTTTATGGGCTTCCCAGAGAGTGTGTGGGGAGATGTCTTCTGTAGCATTTAGTCTAAAGTATTCCTCTATTGTTTCTGCCAGCTGTTTAGTTAGCACATCGTTTTTAAGTAGGGACTCGTCTAATCTCCAGATAAATGGGGATATTGGCGTGTTCAACCACTTTAGGCTTAGGGAGACCATCGCGTGGTCTGACCAGGTTGTTGGAATAATGTCAACGTCATTAACTAGTTCATATATAAGTTGGTCTATGAAGATGTAGTCAATTCGAGAATAGTTTTTGTGGGGGTTAGAGTAAAAAGTTTAGGTGTGTTGTGAGGGGTGTTTCAATCTCCAAGTGTCTAATAAAGCTAGGTCCTGGATTAGAGATGTAGTATCAGTCAGTGTTTTAGTGTGGACACAGCTTCGACCAGAGGAGCAATCCAAGAGTGGGTCCAAAGCTAAATTACAATCCCCCGCAAGGATTAAAGGGCCTTTCTGGTGCAAGAGTATGTGACGTTTTAACTTATATAAAAATTTGGCTTGTTTGGTGTTGGGAGCATAAATATTGGCCAGGGTGAGTGGCCGATTGTGAATAAGGCCCGTAATAATAATCCATCGACCTCCAGGGTCAGCCTCAACTTTGTCAAATTGAAAAGGAACATTTTTACTGAATAGGATCCCCCCCCCGCCTTCCTAGTATTATGAGCAAAGTATCCCTTTGGATAATCCCTATTTGCCAATGTCGGTGGGTTGTCTTTGGGGAAGTGAGTCTCCTGTATAAAGACAATGTCTGCCCTTGATTTCTTGAACCATGCTAGGGCAACAGAGCGTTTTGTCAGAGAATTTAACCCTTTAGCATTCTGTGTAACTATGTTTAGCGTTTGGGTGGCCATAATTATTTAAATTCATGTGTGCAAATGATGTGGGTCTGAGGAGGATAGTTACAACTTATAGAGCTGTAATGTCGTTGTAAATAAAGGTATAAGCTTACCTGGCATTTGAAATTCTCGATGATGCCACAACCCCAGTTGGACCAGGGAAGAGGGGTGGGGAGAGGGGGAGGGATGAAAGAGTAGGTGATAAAAGCAAATCTGGAATGGCAAAAAACATATATAAATGTTATAACATTAAACAAATTACAACAAGCGGAGTATAACTCCTTCAGCAAAAAATAATCTCATATTTTTTTTCTCTCGGGAGAGATCCAAGGGGAGGAAAAAGTGACTGCTACGACTCATGGTAGCAGGTCGGTTAACAAGAACTAACAGTGAAAATGGAAGTGACTTAGTTAAACAATTTTTAAACTAATGAGGTAACATAATAACAAACTATGCATGTGAACACATTTTAGCTGCATTTTTAGTAATAAGTAGTAGTAATACACTAGATAAATTCTGGTCTTTGGAAGAAATTGGCCAGTATAAGTATAAGTGAAGCTCAGCGAGTAGAATGTCACAAGGGTACTCCTTCATGTAATTCGGTCTTGGTCTGCAACTGGGCTTTTATTTGTTGTTTTGCTGCGTTTGTGGCGGGTAACCCTACTCCACTCCTGGCGATGGGGTCTCTGCTCCAAGGGGGCTGGAGCAGATTCCTGAATAGATGGTAGCTCTGGAGCTCTGATTTCCTAATTGGGAACAGAATTCTTCCAGGTCCTCTGATGATCTATAGACTGCTGTAGTATTATCCCTGATGACCTTCAAGCAAAAGTGGAATCCCCAGCGGTAGGGGATTTTCAGTTCTCTTAAGTGTAACGTAAGAGGTTTGGCTTCTCTTCTTTTAGACAATGTCATTTGACTGAGATCAGCAAATGACACCCTCGAATGTTATGGGAGCTTGCTTCCTGGCAGCTGATAAGATGCATTCTTTATCTTTGAAACTGGTGAATCTAAGTATAATGTCCGGTGGGGGGGTGAATCCTTAGGTGGTAGTTGTAGGGCCCGATGAAATCCATCTAGCTGGTAATCCACAGGGTTTCCATTTTGATCCTCGCTACTCATGAGCTCGTTAAACATTTTTTGTAGGAAAGGCAGTAATTCTGCAGGTTTAACAGTTTCCGGGACACCTCAGATCCAGATATTTTGGCGCCTACCTCTATTATCCAGGTCTTCGACCTGATCCTGCAACTGTTGAATTAGATTAGAATGATGAGAGGTGTGTTGGATTTGTTGGTCTAATAAACGATCTGTGTGTTCCACATCTTCCTCCAGATGCATTATTCTGTTGCCAATCTCATTTATTTCTTTTTTAACTTCAGAAAGACAAGATTTAATCATAGAACTTACTTGGGATATAAAGTTTGTAAAATCTTCCTTTGACGGTAGTGATAAAATGTCTGCTTTTGTGAGGCTGTTGTCTACCTCGGTGTGGCTGTCAATGCCATGTTGAGAGGGTGATGATTCATGTGGAGGAGAAGTAGAATGTAGCGTGGGGTTCTCCATATTTTTGAAAAAGGAGTGGACTTTTGCAGAAGCAAGGGTAGTGCCTTTACTGGATTTCTCAGATCTAGGCCCTTTCTTAGAAGCCATGTAAAGGCTGTGTATGTGGAGCTGGATGTAAAGTTTTTACAGTGAGGAGTGTAGGAGAGCTCAAGATAGGGTTAAAAGCTATAACCCAGCTGATGCCAAAACTACTGGTTGTTTATTTGTGCTGACAATAGCTGTGGTTATTGTCTAAACCTAGTTTGCAGTCTCCCAAAGTAATGATGAAAGATGGCATTAATAGTAAAATCCCAATCTCCCTGGGTCGATAATGGGTTAAGCGCAGCTCTGATGAGATGTTTGCAGCTCAATAGGTGATGGTATAACCTCTGTTTTATATAGGGCTCATTTCTAGAGCGGGGATCAGTCTACAACCAGGAGCCATTAACAGAAGTGAAATCCCCCATAAAGGCCTCTAACGGATCACTGAATAAAATATTTTACACTCACATAATCCGGGTATGGAGCCGTGATCCTTACGTCGGCCTGTTCCTGTCTCCGATACAAACCTTACACCCTCCATGTCTGCAGCATTATCGGGTTCTCACCCGGCGTTCAGATGTGTCCTTGACAGAAAGAAGGGCTAGTTTGAGGCGCTTTAGAAGCTATTAGCATGCCACGTGGGCAGCCGTTCTGCTCTGCTGGTATGGGTTGCAGGAACTCTGTAAAAACTGACCAGTGCGGCGAAAAAGTGATCTGCTGTGTCTGAGGCGACTTTAGTTGTCAGCTTTAGGCAGGGTATCACATTTCCTACTCCGCTTAATGTAAAAAGCACCGACCTCACTTCGGAGCTCTAGAAGCCTGCGTCCATCTTGGTGCAGGCTAGCTCCGCCTCCGACCAATATCCTGTTTTTATATCCAGTCCTCTATCAGACTGGACCATACTACTCTCAATTTCTTCAATGCTACCCTTAACAACCTGAAGACAACCTCAATCTGCTCTCTTCACTCTATCAATGGGCCACGCCCCAGATGTTTGATGAGGACGTCTGGTATTCCTCATCTTCTCCTGGCTCATTGTATAATAGGCACTAGCTCCCTCCATCTTTTCCCTCTTTCTCCATCTCAGGTTGTCTTGCCTCTCGCTGATACCCAGCTGTCTACCTCCTTGTGAATGAGCTACTCAATCTTCTGCCCAATGAACATAGGAATGCCCCACTATAAGCTATCGTGTGAGCACAATCGCAATTTACGCTAGAATAATTACTGCAACTTCACCATATAATAAAAATACATTACAGTTACATTCATAATTACACAATCTAAGAAATATACATTACACCGTGCAGTTACACTCATAATAACACCATCTAATAACAATACATTACACAGTACAGTTACACTCATAATAACACCATCTAATAACAATACATTACACAGTACAGTTACACACATAATAACACCATCTAATAAATATACATTACACAGTACAGTTACACACATAATAACACTATCTAATAAATATACATTACACAGTACAGTTACAGTCATAATAACACTATCTAATAAATATACATTACACAGTACAGTTACACACATAATAACACCATCTAATAAATATACATTACACAGTACAGTTACACACATAATAACACTAATAAATATACATTACACAGTACAGTTACAGTCATAATAACACTATCTAATAAATATACATTACACAGTACAGTTACACTCATAATAACACCATCTAATAACAATACATTACACAGTACAGTTACACACATAATAACACCATCTAATAATTATACATTACACAGTACAGTTACACTCATAATAACACCATCTAATAAATATACATTACACAGTACAGTTACACACAACGCCATCTAATAAATATACATTACACAGTACAGTTACACACATAATAACACTATCTAATAAATATACAATACACAGTACAGTTACACACATAATAACACTATCTAATAAATATACATTACACAGTACATTTACACATATAATAACACTATCTAATAAATATACATTACACAGTACAGTTATACACAAAACACCATCTAATAAATATACATTACACAGTACAGTTACATACATAACACTATCTAATAAATATACATTACACAGTACAGTTACAAACATAATAACACTGTCTAATAAATATGCATTACACAGTACAGTTAAACACATAATAACACTATCTAATAAATATACATTACACAGTACAGTTAAACACATAATAACATTATGTAATAAATATACATTACACAGTACAGCTACACACATAACACTGTCTAATAAATATACATTACACAGTACAGTTACACACGTAATAACACTATCTAATAATTATACATTACACAGTACAGCTACACACATAATAACACTATCTAATAAATATACATTACACAGTACAGTAACACTCATAATAACACCATCTAATAAATATGCATTACACATTACAGCTACACACATAATAACACTATCTAATAAATATACATTACACAGTACAGTTACACACATAATAACACTATCTAATAAATATACAATACATAGTACAGTTATACTTTATAATAACACTATCTAATAAATATACATTACACAGTACAGTTACACACATAATAACACCATCTAATAAATATACATTACACAGTACAGTTACACACATAATAACAATATCTAATACATATACATTACACTGTACAGTTACACATATAATAACACTATCTAATAAATATACATTACACAGTACAGTTACACACATAATAACACAATCTAATAAATATACATTACACAGTACAGTTACACATATAATAACACTATCTAATAAATATACATTACACAGTACAGTTATACACATAATAACACCATCTAATAAATATACATTACACAGTACAGTTACACACATAATAACACTATCTAATAAATATACATTACACAGTACAGTTACACACATAATAACACAATCTAATAAATATACATTAGACAGTACAGTTACACATATAATAACACTATCTAATAAATATACATTACACAGTACAGTTACACATATAATAACACTATCTAATAAATATACATTACACAGTACAGTTACACACATAATAACACTATCTAATAACAATACATTACACAATGCAGTTACACACATAATAATACTATCTAGTAAATATACATTACACAGTACAGTTACACACATAATAACACTATCTAATAAATATACCTTACATAGTACAGTTACACACATAATATCACTATCTAATAATTATACATTACACAGTACAGTTACACACATAATAACATTATCTAATAAATATACATTACACTGTACAGTTACACATATAATAACACTATCTAATAAATATACATTACACAGTACAGTTACACACATAATAACACTATCTAATAAATATACATTACACAGTACAGTTACACACATAATAACACTGTCTAATAAATATACATTACACAGTACAGTTACACACATAATAACACTATCTAATAAATATACATTACACAGTACAGTTACACACATAATAACACTGTCTAATAAATATACATTACACAGTACAGTTACACTTATATTAACACCATGAAATAAATATACCTTACACAGTACAGCTACACACATAATAACACTATCTAATACATATACAGTACATTACACAGTATATTTATTAGATTGTGTTATTATGTGTGTAACTGTACAGGAGGTGGTGTAGGTATTTTACTTTCCTCTCGTTGCACCTTTCAACAAATACATCCCATCTCTTCCTTCACATTTTCCTCATTCGAAACCCACATGATTCGCTTATTCTCTCCTCTTTCTATCTGTGTCACAGTCATATACCGTCCTCCTGGCTCCTCTAGATCACTTTGCTGCATGGCTACCTTATTTCCTTTCCTCAGACACCCCTTGCCTCAGACACCCCTTCCCTCATTCTTGGTGACTTCAACATCCCTCTTGACAATCCCACTGCCTCCTCTGCAAAACAACTTCTGCAACTCACTTCCTCTTTTGGTTTGTCACAATGAACTGATTCTCCCACTCACAAAGATGGTCACTCGCTTGACCTGATCTTTAGCTATCGATGCACCCTCTCAAACTTCACAAACTCCCCCTTTCCTCTTTCTGACCACCATCTCCTTACTTGCAACATATCATCCCTCCCTACAACTCTCCCTCCTTCTGCTCCTCACACCAAACTTCACAGAAGCATTACGTCATTAGATCAACAACAGCTTTCTAATTCCCTCAAACCTCTCCTCTCATCCTTCTCCTCCTTTTCATGCCCTGACCAATCTATCGACCACTATAATTCCACCCTTACATCCGTCCTTGACAATCTCGCCCCTCTTACCATAGCTCGGAAATCAAAGGGGGGTAGTTATCAACGTGTCTACTTTTCCTGCCTTCGCCGGTTCAATACGCCCGCCTAAGCTCGCCTACCATCGCCGCCGGGGACCTGCAAAATTTCGCCTAAGTTATCAAAAAAGCTGTCAAAAAGCCGTGCACCAAGTACGGGGCGATGAGCAGCGGACTGTGAGAGTTATCACTCATCCGATCTTGCTGCTCTTCGGCTTTTTGACAGCTTTATTGCTAGCCTGTTACTAAGCACCCACACTAACTACAATGTTCTACCCCCTATACCGGCGCCCCCGGAGCCTCCCGCAACTAAATAAAGTTAGTAACCCTAAACCGCCGCTCCTAGACCCCGCCGCAACTCTTATAAATGTATTAACCCCTAAACCGCTGCTCCCAGACACCGCCGCAACCTACATTATACCTAGTAACCCCTATCCTGCCCTCTATAATAAAGTTATTAATCCCTATCCTGCTGATACCGCACCTCGCCACAACTAAATAAATAGTTTAACCCCTAAACCGCCGCTCCCGGACCCCACCGCAACCTATATTAAACTTATTAACCCCTAATCTGTCCCCCTTACACCGTCGCCACTGTAATAAATTTATTAACCCCTCTCAAGCCCCCCACTACACCGCCGCAACTGTAATAAATTTATTAACCCCTAAACCTAAGTCTAACACTAACCCTAAAACCCTCCTAACTTAAATATTAATTAAATAAATCTAAATAATATTTCAATTATTAACTAAATTAATCCTATTTAAAACTAAATACTTACCTTTAAAATAAACCCTAATATAGCTACAATATAAATAATAATTATATTGTAGCTATCTTAGGATTTATTTTTATTTTACAGGTAACTTTCAATTTATTTTAACTAGGTACAATAGCTATTAAATAGTTATTAACTATTTAATAGCTTACCTAGCTAAAATAAAGAGAAATTTACCTGTAAACTAAAAACTAACCTAAGTTGCAATTACACCTAACACTACACTATCATTTAAAACTAAATACTTACCTGTAAAATAAACCCTAAGATAGCTACAATGTAATTAATAATTAAATTACATTGTAGCTATTTTAGGATTTATATTTATTTTACAGGTAACTTTGTATTTATTTTAGCTAGTTAGAATAGTTATTAAATATTTATTAACTATTTAATAACTACCTAGCTAAAAGAAATACAAAATTACCTGTAAAATAAATCCTAACCTAAGTTACAATTAAAACTAACACTACACTATCCTTAAATTAATTAAATAAATTAACTACAAATAACTACAATTAAATACAATTAAATAAACTAACTAAAGTACAAAAAATAAAAAAAGCTAAGTTACAAAAAATAAAAAAAATAAGTTACAAACATTAAAAAAAAATTACAATTTTAAGCTAATTACACCTAATCTAAGACCCCTAATAAAATAACAAAGCCCCCCAAAATAAAAAAAATGCCCTACCCTATTCTAAATTTAAAAAGTTCAAAGCTCTTTTACCTTACCAGCCCTTAAAAGGGCCTTTTGCGGGGCATGCCCCAAAGAAAACTGCTCTTTTACCTGTAAAAGATAAATACAACCCCCCCCAACATTAAAACCCACCACCCACATACCCCTAATCTAACCCAAACCCCCCTTAAATAAACCTAACACTACCCCCCTGAAGATCATCCTACCTTGAGTTGTCTTCAGCCAGCCGACCCAACGATGGAACCGAAGAGAAGATCCGGAGCGGCAGAAGTGATCCTCCAAGGGGTGCTGAAGAATTCTTCCATCCGATGAAGTGATCCTCCAGACGGCGCTGAAGAAGTCTTCCATCCAGGCGATGTCATCTTCCAAGCGGCGCTGAAGAAGTCTTCCATTTGGGCGATGTCATCTTCAAAGCGGGGTCTTCAATCTTCTTTCTTCAGCATCCATCTTCATCCCGCCGACGCGGAACATTCTTCTTTCCCGACGGACTACCGACGAATGAAGGCTCCTTCAATTCTGATTGGCTGATAGGATTCAATCAGCCAATCAGATTGAGCTCGCATTCTATTGGCTGTTCCGATCAGCCAATAGAATGCGAGCTCAATCTGATTGGCTGATTCAATCAGCCAATCAGATTTTTCCTACCTCAATTCCGATTGGCTGATAGAATCCTATCAGCCAATCGGAATTGAAGGGACGCCATCTTGGATGATGTCCCTTAAAGGAGCCTTCATTCATCGGTAGTCTGTCGGGGAAGAAGGATGTTCCGCGTCGGCGGGATTTAGATGGATGCTGAAGAAAGAAGATTGAAGACCCCGCTTGGAAGATGACATCGCCCAGATGGAAGACTTCTTCAGCGCCGCTTGGAAGATGACATCGCCCGGATGGAAGACTTCTTCAGCGCCTCCTGGAGGATCACTTCATCGGATGGAAGACTTCTTCAGCACCCCTTGGAGGATCACTTCTGCCGCTCCGGATCTCCTCTTCGGTTGCATCGGTGGGTCGGCTGGCTGAAGACAACTCAAGGTAGGATGATCTTCAGGGGGGTAGTGTTAGGTTTATTTAAGGGGGGTTTGGGTTAGATTAGGGGTATGTGGGTGGTGGGTTTTAATGTTGGGGGGGGTTGTATTTTTCTTTTACAGGCAAAAGAGCAGATTTCTTTGGGGCATGCCCCGCAAAAAGCCCTTTTAAGGGCTGGTAAGGTAAAAGAGCTTTGAACTTTTGTAATTTAGAATAGGGTAGGGCATTTTTTTATTTTGGGGAGCTTTGTTATTTTATTAGGGGGCTTAGATTAGGTGTAATTAGCTTAAAATTGTTGTAATTTTTTTTTAATGTTTGTAACTTATTTTTTTATTTTTTGTAACTTAGCTTTTTTTATTTTTTGTACTTTAGTTAGTTTATGTAATTGTATTTAATTGTAGTTATTTGTAGTTAATTTATTTAATTTATTTAATGATAGTGTAGTGTTAGTTTTAATTGTAACTTAGGTTAGGATTTATTTTACAGGTAATTTTGTATTTCTTTTAGCTAGGTAGTTATTAAATAGTTAACAACTATTTAATAACTATTCTAAATAGCTAAAATAAATACAAAGTTACCTGTAAAATAAATATAAATCCTAAGATAGCTACAATATAATTATTATTTATATTGTAGCTATATTAGGGTTTATTTTATAGGTAAGTATTTAGTTTTAAATAGGATTAACTTAGTTAATAATAGAAATATTATTTACATTTATTTAATTAATATTTAAATTAGGGGGGGTTTTAGGGTTAGTGTTAGACTTAGGTTTAGGGGTTAATAATTTTATTACAGTGGCGGCGGTGTAGGGGGGGCAGGATAGGGGTTAATAAATGTATTATAGGTGTAGGGGGGGCAGATTAGGGGTTAATAAGTTTAATATAGGTTGCGGAGGGGTCCTGGAGCGGAGGTTTAGGGGTTAAACTATTTATTTAGTTGCGGCGAGGTGCGGGATCAGCAGGATAGGGGTTAATAACTTTATTATAGAGGGCGGCGGTATGGGGGGGCAGGATAGGGGTTAATAGGTATCATGTAGGTGGCGGCGGGGTCAGGGAGCGGCGGTTTAGGGGTTAATAACTTTATTTAGTTGCGGCGGTGTGGGGGGGACAGATTAGGGGTGTTTAGACTCGGGGTACATGTTAGGGTGTTAGGTGCAGACATCTCCAATAGAAATCAATGGGATGTCTGGCAGCAGCGAACTTGTACTTTCACTATGGTCAGACTCCCATTGATTCCTATGGGATCCGCCGCCTCCAGGGCGGCGGATTGAAAACCAGGTACGCTGGGCCGGAAAACTGCCGAGCGTATCTGCTAGTTTTTTGATAACTAGCAAAAGTAGTCAGTTCTTGTGTGCAGAACATCTGGAGTAACATAAGAATCGATCTGTGTCGGACTGAGTCCGGTGGATCGAAGCTTACGTCACAAAATTCTACTTTTGCCGGTCTGTAGCCTTTGATAACTAAGGCGAATCAGCCTCGCCACAAATACGCTGCGGAATTCCAGCGTATTTGAGGTTGACGGCTTGATAACTACCCCCAAAAGACTCATCCTCAGCCCTGGCATACTCCTCTGACACGATACCTACGCAGATGTTCCCGTACTGCTGAGCGGCACTGGAAAAAATCTAGGAGTTCAGCTGATTTTCAACACTACAAATTTATCTTGAACTCCTACTACTCTGCCCTTAATTTCCATAAGCAACACTACTTCTCTACTCTTATCTCTAATCTTTCTTCAAACCCAAAACGTTTGTTCTTCACTTTCAATACTCTTCTCTGCCCTCCCCCACTTCCTAATACAACTTCTTTGTCAGCTCAAGACTTTGCCAACCACTTCAATAACAAAATCAACTCCATCAGAAATGATATCAGCTCTCAACATAATTCCATTCTCTCACCCCCTCAAATGTTCTCAATCAACCACAACCCACATAACCTTAAACTTAGCTCATTATCCCCTGTTACTGAGGAAGAAGTTTCGGCACTTATACTGTGCTCTCACCTCACTACCTGTCCCCTTGACCCTATCCCCTCACAGCTACCCCCCTCCCTCTCTGCCACCCTTACCCCTATACTCACACACACTTTCAACCTCTCCTTCAGCACCGGTATATTTCCCTCATCGCTGAAACATACACTGGTCACACCTATCCTCAAAAAGCCTTCCCTTGATCTTACTTCCCCATCCAACTACCGCCCTATTTCCCTCCTCCCTCTTGCATCAAAGCTTCTCAAAAAACTAGCTTATGCATGCCTATCCCATTTCCTTACAATAAACTCCCTCCTTGACCCATTGCAATCTGGATTTCGTCCCCATCACTCCACAGAAACAGCAATTGTTAAGGTTACCAACGACCTACTTACAGCAAAATCAAAAGGCCACTTCTCTCTGCTTATTCTCCTTGATCTGTCCTCAGCCTTTGACACTGTTGACCACCCTCTAGAAATCATAAACAAAGACCCCTCAAAATACTAGTAATAGAATACAGCAGCAACTTTTGATGTACCAACTATGTTAAGTAATAACATATTAGACTTATTTTGTGAGAAATACAGAAATCGCCAAACCGGAAGTGGCTAAACCAAAGCACTTCCGGTTGTAATTACACATCCCCTATATAAGGCCATCAGTAAGTAACACACACCAGTCTTGATAAAGGCCCAGAGAAGGCCGAAACGCGTAGACAACACTGGTAAGCCTTATTTCATTTGAGGAACATATTGTGATCATTCTACACATTGTTTTTATCTTTCTCTCCACAGGTTTTATATATATATATATATATTTTTTTTTTTTTCCCCCTGAATTTTTAATTTTTTTATTTATATTTTTATTTTTGGAATTGTCTGCACTGTGTCATTGAGTGTGCTCTCACCTTCACCACTCCAGCCACTCCAGGCTGGCCACACCTACACTAATATTCTATATTTTTTCTATATTTTTTCTACCTTTTTCGGAAGCACACTAAATAGGAGCATCGCATCGGATTTATTTTGGATCAAGGTTAAAATTTTGAAAATTTTGAAATTTTCTCACGTACTGACTACCTTTTGCACTGACTTTTTAAGGATACACATTTTTTCCACTTTGGACGTTAACTTCCCATTGGACACTATTTTTTATCTTGATATTTGATTTTTGATTTTCTGATGGATTTTTTCACTGTTTGTATTGGCCTTTCTTATTGCAACCCCTGACGTCATCACCCCAGTTTTAGCTCACTTGGAGTATTGCACCAAGTCACTGTATAGCACTATTGTTTATACTGCTCTATGTCCAATTGTCCTATTGTATACTGTTATTTTCTACCATTATTATCTTTTATTGTATAGCGTGGATCCATGCTTTTTAGCCTTGTAATTTAACTACATTTTAACATTATATGACGAGCTGTAATAAACATTTTTAACACTTTAAACCTTAGCCATATATTGGCGCCTGGGATTTACCTCCTATTTACTATTTCTCCAGGTGATAACTAGGTATCACCCCCCTAGGCCGATAAGGTTCTAGTAGGCGCTGGGATATTTTCATATTGTTTACCACTTCAGGATATGTGGCACAGCCCTCTTGTGGCTCTCTTCCTACCTGTCAAATCGCACCTTTAGTGTAGCCTTCTCTGGGGCCTCCTCTGCCCCGTCACCACTTTCTGACGGAGTACTGCAAGGCTCTGTCCTCGGTCCCCTTCTCTTCTCAATCTACACGTCATCACTAGGTTCCCTAATAAAATCCCATGGTTTACAATATCATTTGTATGCAGACGACACCCAAATCTACTTCTCTGCACCAGACCTTTCTCTTTCCTTGCTAACCCGTGTCACTAACTGTCTTTCTCACATCTACAACTGGATGTCCTCTCACTACCTCAAGCTAAATCTCTCCAAAACTGAGCTCCTTATTTTCCCCCCTTCTTCAAAACTCTCCACCCCCAATCTCTCTATAACTGTCGACAACTCCATCATTACCCCTACCCCGCATGCCCGATGTCTTGGGGTCACATTTGACTCAGATCTTTCTTTCACTCCTCACATTCAGTCTTTGGCTAAAGCTTGCCGCTTCCACCTTAAAAACATCTCTAAAATTAGACACTTCCTTACACAAGACGCAACTAAGATTTTAATCCACTCTCTCATCCTCTCCCGCCTCAATTACTGCAACTCTGTCCTCTCTGGTCTCCCCACCTACCGCCTAGCTCCTTTACAATCCTTAATGAATGCCTCTGCCAGACTCATCTTCCTTACAAGTCGCTCTTCATCAGCTACAACTCTCTGCCAATCTCTTCACTGGCTTCCTCTTGCCTCTAGGATCAAACACAAAATTCTCACTCTGACATACAAAGCCCTCAACTGCACTGCTCCCCACTATATCTCAGATCTTGTCTCCAGATACTCTCCCTCCCGTCCCCTTCACTCTGCTCACGACCTCCTCCTCTCCTCCTCTCTTGTCACCTCATCACACTCCCGTTTACAGGACTTCTCCAGACTGGCTCCCATCTTGTGGAACTCTCTGCCGCGCTCCACAAGACTCTCTTCTAGTTTTAAAAGCTTCAAGTGCTCCCTTAAGACTCTACTGTTCAGGGATACATACAACCTATGCTAACCTTACTTTATACCAGTTCCTCTCCTCCATTGCTATCCCCTGAACCCCCTTAGCATGTAAGCTTAAGAGTCCAGCTGTTTGTTGATTACCTTCTCAAGAGCTGACTACAACAGTGCAACTCTTGGCAGGGCCCTCTACCCATTTGATCCCTATCAAATGGGTAGAGGGTGTTATTATGTGTGTACACTTACACACATAATAACACCATCTAATAAATATGCATTACACAGTACACTTACACACATAATAACACTATCTAATACATATGCATTACACAGTATATTTATTAGATAGTGTTATTATTTGTGTAACTGTACTGTGTAATGTATATTTATTAGATAGTGTTATGTGTGTAACTGTACAGTTACACACATAACACTATCTAATAAATATACATTACACAGTACAGTTACACACATGATAACACTATCTAATAAATATACATTACAGAGTACAATTACACACATAATAACACAGTCTAATAAATATACATTACACAGTACAGTTACACACATAATAACACTATCTAATAAATATACATTACAGAGTACAATTACACACATAATAACACTGTCTAATAAATATACATTACACAGTATAGTTACACTCATAATAACACTATCTAATAAATATACATTAAAGAGTACAATTACACACATAGTAACACTGTCTAATAAATATACATTACACAGTATAGTTACACTCATAATAACACTATCTAATAAAAAACATTACACAGTACAGTTACACACATGATAACACTATCTAATAAATATACATTACAGAGTACAATTACACACATAATAACACAGTCTAATAAATATACATTACACAGTACAGTTACACACATAATAACACTATCTAATAAATATACATTACACAGTACAGTTACACACATAACACTATCTAATAAAATATATTATGCAGTACAGTTACACACATAATAACACTTTCTAATAAATATACATTACACAGTAAAGTTAAACACATAATAACTCTATCTAATAAATATACATTACACAGTACACTTACACTCATAATAACACTAACAAATATACATTATACAGTACAGTTACACACATAATAACACTATCTAATAAATATACATTACACAGTACAGTTACACACATAATAACACTATCTAATAAATATACATTACACAGTACAGTTACACTCATAATAACACTATCTAATAAATATACATTACACAGTATAGTTACACACATAACACTATCTAATAAATATACATTACACAGTACAGTTACACACAACACTATCTAATAAATATATATTACACAGTACAGTTACACACTTAATAATATCTAATAAATATACATTACACAGTACAGTTACACACATAACACTATCTAATAAATGTGCATTACACAGTATAGTTACACACATAATAACACTAATAAATATACATTACACAGTAAAGTTAAACACATAATAACACTATCTAATAAATATATATTACACAGCACACTTACACTCATAATAACACTAAAAAATATACATTTTACAGTACAGTTACACACATAATAACACTATCTAATAAATATACATTACACAGTACAGTTACACTCATAATAGCACTATCTAATAAATATACATTACACAGTACAGTTACGCACATGATAACACTATCTAATAAATATACATTACACAGTACAGTTACACTCATAATAACACTATCTAATAAATATACATTAAACAGTACAGTTACACACATAATAACACCATCTAATAAATACACATTACACGGTACAGTTAGACACACATAACACAATCTAATAAATATACATTACACAGTACAGTTACACACATAACACTATCTAATAAATATATATTACACAGTACAGTTACACACTTAATATCTAATAAATATACATTACACAGTACAGTTACACACATAACACTATCTAATAAATATGCATTACACAGTACAGTTACACACATAATAATACTAATAAATATACATTACACAGTACAGTTACACTCATAATAAGACTATCTAATAAATATACATTACACAGTACAGTTACACACATAATAACACCATCTAATAAATATACATTACACAGTACAGTTACACACATAATAACACCATCTAATAAATACACATTACACAGTACAGTTACACACATAATAACACTATCTAATAAATATACATTATATAGTACAGCTAAACACATAATAACACTATCTAATAAATATACATTACACAGTACAGTTACACGCATAATAACACTAATAAATATTTATTATACAGTACAGTTACACGCATAATAACACTATCTAATAAATATTTATTATACAGTACAGTTACATACATAATAACACCATCTAATAAATATACATTACACAGTACAGTTACACACATAATAACACCATCTAATAAATACACATTACACAGTACAGTTACTCATATGATAACACTCTCTAATAAATATACATTATACAGTACAGCTACACACATAATAACACTATCTAATAAATATACATTACACAGTACAGTTACACGCATAATAACACTATCTAATAAATATACATTACACAGTACAGTTACACTCATAATAACACTGTCTAATAAATATACATTACACAGTCCAGTTATACACATAATAACACTGTCTAATAAATATACATTACACAGTACAATTACATACATTATAACACTGTCTAATAAATATACATTACACAGTACAGTTACACACATAATAACACTGTCTAATAAATATACATTACACTGTACAGTTACACTCATAATAACACTATCTAATAAATATACATTACACAGTACAGTTACACAAATAATAACACTGTCTAATAAATATAAATTACACTGTACAGTTACACACATAATAACACTGTCTAATAAATATACATTACGCAGTACAGTTACACACATAATAACACTGTCTAATAAATATACATTACACAGTATAGTTACACTCATAATAACACTATCTAATAAATATACATTACACAGTACAGTTACACACATAACACTATCTAATAAAAATACATTACGCAGTACAGTTACACACATAATAACACTTTGTAATAAATATACATTACACAGTAAAGTTAAACACATAATAACACTATCTAATAAATATACATTACACAGTACACTTACACTCATAATAACACTAACAAATATATATTATACAGTACAGTTACACACATAATAACACTATCTAATAAATATACATTACACAGTACAGTTACACTCATAATAGCACTATCTAATAAATATACATTACACAGTACAGTTACGCACATAATAACACTATCTAATAAATATACATTACACAGTACAGTTACACTCATAATAACACTATGTAATAAATATAGATTACACAGTACAGTTACACACATAATAGCACTATCTAATAAATATACATTACACAGTACAGTTACGCACATAATAACACTATCTAATAAATATACATTACACAGTACAGTTATATTCATAATAACACTATCTAATAAATATACATTACACAGTACAGTTACACACATAATAACACTATCTAATAAATACACATTACACAGTACAGTTACACACATAATAACACCATCTATTAAATATACATTACACAGTATAGTTACACACATAACACTATCTAATAAATGTACATTACACAGTACAGTTACACACATAACACTATCTAATAAATATATATTACACAGTACACTTACACACTTAATAATATCTAATAAATATACATTACACAGTACAGTTACAAACATAATAACACTGTCTAATAAATATACATTACACAGTACAGTTACACTCATAATAACACTATCTAATAAATATACATTACACAGTACAGTTACACACATAATAACACCATCTAATAAATACACATTACACAGTAAAGTTACACACATAATAACACTATCTAATAAATATACATTATACAGTACAGCTACACACATGATAACACTATCTAATAAATATACATTACACAGTACAGTTACACACATAATAACACTGTCTAATAAATATACATTACACTGTACAGTTACACACATAATAACACTGTCTAATAAATATACATTACACAGTACAGTTACACACATAATAACACTGTCTAATAAATATACATTACACTGTACAGTTACACACATAATAACACTGTCTAATAAATATACATTACACAGTACAGTTACACACATAATAACACTATCTAATAAAATACATTACACAGTGCAGTTACACACTTAACACTATCTAATAAATATACATTACACAGTACAGTTACACACATAACACTATCTAATAAACATACATTACACAGTACATTTACGCACATAATAACAATATCTAATAAATATACATTACACAGTACAGTTACATTCATAATAACACTATCTAATAAATATACATTACACAGTACAGTTACACACATAATAACACCATCTAATAAATACACATTACACAGTACAGTTACACACATAATAACACCATCTATTAAATATACATTACACAGTATAGTTACACACATAACACTATCTAATAAATGTACATTACACAGTACAGTTACACACATAACACTATCTAATAAATATTTATTACACAGTACAGTTACACACTTAATAATATCTAATAAATATACATTTCACAGTACAGTTACATTCATAAAAACACTATCTAATAAATATACATTACACAGTACAGTTACACACATAATAACACCATCTAATAAATATACATTACACAGTACAGTTACACACATAATAACACCATCTAATAAATACACATTACACGGTACAGTTACACACACATAACACTATCTAATAAATATACATTACACAGTACACTTACACACATAACACTGTCTAATAAATATACATTACACAGTACAGTTACACTCATAATAACACTGTCTAATAAATATACATTACACAGTACAGTTACACACATTATAACACTGTCTAATAAATATACATTACACTGTACAGTTATACTCATAATAACACTATCTAATAAATATACATTACACAGTACAGTTACACAAATAATAACACTGTCTAATAAATATACATTACACTGTACAGTTACACACATAATAACACTGTCTAATAAATATACATTACACCGAGAACCTTTGTAAAAATTCTTGGAGCTGTGTCTAGGCCAAACTGCAGAGCCACAAACTGGTAATGCTTGTCCAGGAAAGAGAATCTCAGAAACTGAAAGTGATCTGGATGAATCGGAATATGTAGATATGCATCCTGTAAATCTATTGTGGACATATAATGCCCTTGCTGAACAAAAGGCAGGATAGTCCTTATAGTTACCATTTTGAATGTTGGTATTCTTACATAACGATTCAATATTTTTAGATCCAGAACTGGTCTGAAGGAATTCTCCTTCTTTGGTACAATGAAGAGATTTGAATAAAACCCCAGCCCCTGTTCCAGAACTGGAACTGGCATAATTACTCCAGCCAACTCTAGATCTGAAACACATTTCAGAAATGCTTGAGCTTTCGCTGGATTTACTGGGACACGGGAAAGAAAAAATCTCTTTGCAGGAGGCCTTATCTTGAAGCCAATTCTGTACCCTTCTGAAACAATGTTCTGAATCCAAAGATTGTGAATTGAATTGATCCAAATTTCTTTGAAAAAACGTAATCTGCCCCCTACCAGCTGGGCTGGAATGAGGGCCGTACCTTCATGTGGACTTGGGAGCTGGCTTTCGTTTTCTAAAAGGCTTGGATTTATTCCAGACTGGAGATGGTTTCCAAACTGATACCGCTCCTGTGGGTGAATTTTGTTCCTTATTGTGACGAAAGGAACGAAAACGATTATTAGACCTAAATTTACCTTTAGATTTTTTATCCTGTGGTAAAAAAGTTCCTTTCCCTCCAGTAACAGTTGAGATAATAGAATCCAACTGAGAACCAAATAATTTATTACCCTGGAAAGAAAGGGAAAGCAAAGTTGACTTAGAAGACATATCAGCATTCCAAGTTTTAAGCCATAAAGCTCTTCTAGCTAAAATAGCTAGAGACATATACCTGACATCGACTCTAATGATATCAAAGATGGCATCACAAATAAAGTTATTAGCATGTTGAAGAAGATTAACAATGCTATGAGAATTATGATCTGTTACTTGTTGCGCTAAAGCTTCTAACCAAAAAGTTGAAGCTGCAGCAACATCCGCTAAAGATATAGCTGGTCTAAGAAGATTACCTGAACATAAGTAAGCTTTTCTTAGAAAGGATTCAATCTTCCTATCTAAAAGATCCTTAAAGGAAGTACTATCTGCCGTAGGAATAGTAGTACGTTTAGCAAGAGTAGAGATAGCCCCATCAACTTTAGGGATTTTGTCCCAAAACTCTAATCAGCTAAACATCAGTCAGCTGGCACAGGATATAATTGCTTAAAACGTTTAGAAGGAGTAAATGAATTACCCAAATTATTCCATTCCCTGGAGATTACTTCAGAAATAGCATCAGGGACAGGAAAAACTTCTGCAATAACTACAGGAGATTTAAAAACCTTATTTAAACGTTTAGATTTAGTATCAAGAGGACCAGAATCCTCTATTTCTAATGCAATTAAGACTTCTTTAAGTAAAGAACGAATAAATTCCATTTTGAATAAATATGAAGATTTATCAGCATCAACCTCTGAAACAGAATCCTCTGAACCAGAGGAACCATTATCAGAATCAGAATGATGATGTTCATTTAAAAATTCATCTGAAAAATGAGAAGTTTTAAAAGACCTTTTACGTTTACTAGAAGGAGGAATAACAGACATGGCCTTCTTAATGGATTTAGAAACAAAATCTCTTATGTTAACAGGAACACTCTGAGAATTAGATGTTGACGGAACAGCAACAGGTAATGTAACATTACTAAAGGAAATATTATCTGCATTAACAAGTTTGTCATGACATTCATTACAAACAACAGCTGGAGGAACAGATACCACAAGTTTACAGCAGATACACTTAACTTTGGTCGAGGCAGCGTTTTTCCAGAAGTATCTTCTGACTCAGTGTCAATCTGGGACATCTTGCAATATGTAATAGAAAAAACAACATATAAAGCAAAATTGATCAAATTCCTTAAATGACAGTTTCAGGAATGGGAAAAAATGCCAGTAAACAAGCTTCTAGCAACCAGAAGCAATAAATAATGAGACTTAAATAATGTGGAGACAATAGTGGCGCCCATATTTTTTAGCGCCAAAAAAAGACGCCCACATTATTTGGCGCCTAAATGCTTTTGGCGGCAAAATGACGCCACATACGGAACGCCGACACTTTTGGCGCAAAAAATGTCAAAAATGACGCAACTTCCGTCGACACGTATGACGCCGGAAACAGAAAAAAAAATTTTTGCGCCAAAAAAGTCAGCGCCAAGAATGACGTAATAAAATGAAGCATTTTCAGCCCCCGCGAGCCTAACAGCCCACAGGGAAAAAAGTCAAATTTTAAGGTAAGAAAAAAATTGATTGATTCATATGCATTATCCCAAATATGAAACTGACTGTCTGAAATAAGGAAAGTTGAACATTCTGAGTCAAGGCAAATAAATGTTTGAATACATATATTTAGAACTTTATATAAAAGTGCCCAACCATAGCTTAGAGTGTCACAGAAAATAAGACTCACTTACCCCAGGACACTCATCTACATGTTGTAGAAAGCCAAACCAGTACTGAAACGAGAATCAGTAGAGGTAATGGTATATATAAGAGTATATCGTCGATCTGAAAAGGGAGGTAAGAGATGAATCTCTACGACCGATAACAGAGAACCTAAGAAATAGACCCCGTAGAAGGAGATCATTGAATTCAAATAGGCAATACTCTCCTCACATCCCTCTAACATTCACTGCACGCTGAGAGGAAAACCGGGCTCCAACCTGCTGCGGAGCGCATATCAACGTAGAATCTAGCACAAACTTACTTCACCACCTCCATAGGAGGCAAAGTTTGTAAAACTGATTTGTGGGTGTGGTGAGGGCTGTATTTATAGACATTTTGAGGTTTGGGAAACTTTGCCCCTCCTGGCAGGAAAGTATATCCCATACGTCACTAGCTCATGGACTCTTGCTAATTACATGAAAGAAATATACATTACACAGTACAGTTACACACATAACACTATCTAATAAATATACATTACACAGTACAGTTACACACATAACACTATCTAATAAAAATACATTACGCAGTACAGTTACACACATAATAACACTTTCTAATAAATATACATTACACAGTAAAGTTAAACACATAATAACACTATCTAATAAATATACATTACACAGTACACTTACACTCATAATAACACTAACAAATATATATTATACAGTACAGTTACACACATAATAACACTATCTAATAAATATACATTACACAGTACAGTTACACTCATAATAGCACTATCTAATAAATATACATTACACAGTACAGTTACGCACATAATAACACTATCTAATAAATATACATTACACAGTACAGTTACACTCATAATAACACTATCTAATAAATATAGATTACACAGTACAGTTAAACACATAATAGCACTATCTAATAAATATACATTACACAGTACAGTTACGCACATAATAACACTATCTAATAAATATACATTACACAGTACAGATATATTCATAATAACACTATCTAATAAATATAGATTACACAGTACAGTTACACACATAATAACACCATCTATTAAATATACATTACACAGTATAGTTACACACATAACACTATCTAATAAATGTACATTACACAGTACAATTACACACATAACACTATCTAATAAATATATATTACACAGTACAGTTACACACTTAATAATATCTAATAAATATACATTACACAGTACAGTTACAAACATAATAACACTGTCTAATAAATATACATTACACAGTACAGTTACACTCATAATAGCACTATCTAATAAATATACATTACACAGTACAGTTACACACATAATAACACCATCTAATAAATAGACATTACACAGTAAAGTTACACACATAACACTATCTAATAAATACACATTATACAGTACAGCTACACACATAATAACACTATCTAATAAATATACATTACACAGTACAGTTACACACATAATAACACTGTCTAATAAATATACATTACACTGTACAGTTACACACATAATAACACTGTCTAAAAAATATACATTACACAGTACAGTTACACACATAATAACACTGTCTAATAAATATACATTACACAGTATAGTTACACTCATAATAACACTATCTAATAAAATACATTGCACAATGCAGTTACACACTTAACACTATCTAATAAATATACATTACACAGTACAGTTACACACATAACACTATCTAATAAATATACATTACACAGTACAGTTACGCACATAATAACACTATCTAATAAATATACATTACACAGTACAGTTACATTCATAATAACACTATCTAATAAATATACATTACACAGTACAGTTACACACATAATAACACCATCTAATAAATACACATTACACAGTACAGTTACACACATAATAACACCATCTATTAAATATACATTACACAGTATAGTTACACACATAACACTATCTAATAAATGTACATTACACAGTACAGTTACACACATAACACTATCTAATAAATATATATTACACAGTACAGTTACACACTTAATAAAATCTAATAAATATACATTTCACAGTACAGTTACATTCATAATAACACTATCTAATAAATATACATTACACAGTGCAGTTACACACATAATAACACAATCTAATAAATATACATTACACAGTACAGTTACACACATAATAACACCATCTAATAAATACACATTACACGGTACAGTTACACACACATAACACTATCTAATAAATATACATTACACAGTACAGTTACACACATAACACTATCTAATACATATATATTACACAGTACAGTTACACACTTAATAATATCTAATAAATATACATTACACAGTACAGTTACACACATAACACTATCTAATAAATATGCATTACACAGTACAGTTACACACATAATAACACTAATAAATATACATTTCACAGTACAGTTACACTCATAATAACACTATCTAATAAATATACATTACACAGTACAGTTACACACATAATAACACCATCTAATAAATACAAATTACACAGTACAGTTACACTCATATAATAACACTCTCTAATAAATATACATTATACAGTACAGCTACACACATAATAACACTATCTAATAAATATACATTACACAGTACAGTTACACGCATAATAACACTAATAAATATTTATTATACAGTACAGTTACATGCATAATAACACTATCTAATAAATATACATTACACAGTACAGTTACACTCATAATAACACTGTCTAATAAATGTTTATTATACAGTACAGTTACACACATAATAACACCATCTAATAAATATACATTACACAGTACAGTTACACACATAATAACACCATCTAATAAATACACATTACACAGTACAGTTACTCATATAATAACACTCTCTAATAAATATACATTATACAGTACAGCTACACACATAATAACACTATCTAATAAATATACATTACACAGTACAGTTACACGCATAATAACACTAATAAATATGTATTATACAGTACAGTTACATGCACAATAACACTATCTAATAAATATACATTACACAGTACAGTTACACTCATAATAACACTGTCTAATAAATATACATTACACAGTACAGTTACACACATAATAACACTGTCTAATAAATATACATTACACAGTACAATTACATACATAATAACACTGTCTAATAAATATACATTACACAGTACAGTTACACATATAATAACACTGTCTAATAAATATACATTACACTGCACAGTTACGCTCATAATAACACTATCTAATAAATATACATTACACAGTACAGTTACACACATAATAACACTGTCTAATAAATATACATTACACTGTACAGTTACACACATAATAACACTGTCTAATAAATATACATTACACAGTACAGTTACACACATAATAACACTGTCTAATAAATATACATTACACAGTATAGTTACACTCATAATAACACTATCTAATAAAATACATTACACAGTGCAGTTACACACATAACACTATCTAATAAATATACATTACACAGTACAGTTACACACATAATACTATCTAATAAAAATATATTACGCAGTACAGTTACACACCTAATAACACTTTCTAATAAACATACATTACACAGTAAAGTTAAACACATAATAACACTATCTAATAAATATACATTAAACAGTACACTTACACTCATAATAACACTAACAAATATATATTATACAGTACAGTTACACACATAATAACACTATCTAATAAATATACATTACACAGTACAGTTACACTCATAATAGCACTATCTAATAAATATACATTACACAGTACAGTTACGCACATAATAACACTATCTAATAAATATACATTACACAGTACAGTTACACTCATAATAACACTATCTAATAAATATAGATTACACAGTACAGTTACACACATAATAGCACTATCTAATAAATATACATTACACAGTACAGTTACGCACATAATAACACTATCTAATAAATATACATTACACAGTACAGTTACATTCATAATAACACTATCTAATAAATATGCATTACACAGTACAGTTACACACATAATAACACCATCTAATAAATACACATTACACAGTACAGTTACACACATAATAACACCATCTGTTAAATATACATTAAACAGTATAGTTACACACATAACACAATCTAATAAATGTACATTACACAGTACAGTTACACACATAACACTATCTAATAAATATATATTACACAGTACAGTTACACACTTAATAACATCTAATAAATATACATTACACAGTACAGTTACACACATAATAACACTGTCTAATAAATATACATTACACAGTACAGTTACACTCATAACACTATCTAATAAATATACATTGCACAGTACAGTTACACACATAATAACACCATCTAATAAATACACATTACACAGTAAAGTTACACACATAATAACACTATCTAATAAATATACATTACACAGTACACTTACACTCATAATAACACTAACAAACATATATTATACAGTACAGTTACACACATAATAACACTATCTAATAAATATACATTACACAGTACAGTTACACACATAATAACACTGTCTAATAAATATACATTACACAGTATAGTTACACTCATAATAACACTATCTAATAAAATACATTACACAGTGCAGTTACACACTTAACACTATCTAATAAATATACATTACACAGTACAGTTACACACATAACACTATCTAATAAATATACATTACACAGTACAGTTACGCACATAATTACACTATCTTATAAATATACATTACACAGTACAGTTACATTCATAATAACACTATCTAATAAATATACATTACATAGTACAGTTACACACATAATAACACCATCTAATAAATACACATTACACAGTACAGTTACACACATAATAACACCATCTATTAAATATACATTACACAGTATAGTTACACACATAACACTATCTAATAAATGTACATTACACAGTACAGTTACACACATAACACTATCTAATAAATATATATTACACAGTACAGTTACACACTTAATAATATCTAATAAATATACATTTCACAGTACAGTTACATTCATAATAACACTATCTAATAAATATACATTACACAGTGCAGTTACACACATAATAACAAAATCTAATAAATATACATTACACAGTACAGTTACACACATAATAACACCATCTAATAAATACACATTACACGGTACAGTTACACACACATAACACTATCTAATAAATATACATTACACAGTACAGTTACACACATAACACTATCTAATACATATATATTACACAGTACAGTTACACACTTAATAATATCTAATAAATATACATTACACAGTACAGTTACACACATAACACTATCTAATAAATATGCATTACACAGTACAGTTACACACATAATAACACTAATAAATATACATTACACAGTACAGTTACACTCATAATAACACTATCTAATAAATATACATTACACAGTACAGTTACACACATAATAACACCATCTAATAAATACAAATTACACAGTACAGTTACACTCATATAATAACACTCTCTAATAAATATACATTATACAGTACAGCTACACACATAATAACACTATCTAATAAATATACATTACACAGTACAGTTACACGCATAATAACACTAATAAATATTTATTATACAGTACAGTTACACAAATAATAACACTATCTAATAAATGTTTATTATACAGTACAGTTACACACATAATAACACCATCTAATAAATATACATTACACAGTACAGTTACACACATAATAACACCATCTAATAAATACACATTACACAGTACAGTTACTCATATAATAACACTCTCTAATAAATATACATTATACAGTACAGCTACACACATAATAACACTATTTAATAAATATACATTACACAGTACAGTTACACGCATAATAACACTAATAAATATGTATTATACAGTACAGTTACATGCATAATAACACTATCTAATAAATATACATTACACAGTACAGTTACACTCATAATAACACTGTCTAATAAATATACATTACCCAGTACAGTTACACACATAATAACACTGTCTAATAAATATACATTACACAGTACAATTACATACATAATAAAACTGTCTAATAAATATACATTACACAGTACAGTTACACATATAATAACACTGTCTAATAAATATACATTACACTGCACAGTTACACTCATAATAACACTATCTAATAAATATACATTACACAGTACAGTTACACACATAATAACACTGTCTAATAAATATACATTACACTGTACAGTTACACACATAATAACACTGTCTAATAAATATACATTACACAGTACAGTTACACACATAATAACACTGTCTAATAAATATACATTACACAGTATAGTTACACTCATAATAACACTATCTAATAAAATACATTACACAGTGCAGTTACACACATAACACTATCTAATAAATATACATTACACAGTACAGTTACACACATAATACTATCTAATAAAAATATATTACGCAGTACAGTTACACACCTAATAACACTTTCTAATAAACATACATTACACAGTAAAGTTAAACACATAATAACACTATCTAATAAATATACATTAAACAGTACACTCACACTCATAATAACACTAACAAATATATATTATACAGTACAGTTACACACATAATAACACTATCTAATAAATATACATTACACAGTACAGTTACACTCATAATAGCACTATCTAATAAATATACATTACACAGTACAGTTACGCACATAATAACACTATCTAATAAATATACATTACACAGTACAGTTACACTCATAATAACACTATCTAATAAATATAGATTACACAGTACAGTTACACACATAATAGCACTATCTAATAAATATACATTACACAGTACATTTACGCACATAATAACACTATCTAATAAATATACATTACACAGTACAGTTACATTCATAATAACACTATCTAATAAATATGCATTACACAGTACAGTTACACACATAAGAACACCATCTAATAAATACACATTACACAGTACAGTTACACACATAATAACACCATCTGTTAAATATACATTAAACAGTATAGTTACACACATAACACTATCTAATAAATGTACATTACACAGTACAGTTACACACATAACACTATCTAATAAATATATATTACACAGTACAGTTACACACTTAATAATATCTAATAAATATACATTACACAGTACAGTTACACACATAATAACACTGTCTAATAAATATACATTACACAGTACAGTTACACTCATAACACTATCTAATAAATATACATTACACAGTACAGTTACACACATAATAACACCATCTAATAAATACACATTACACAGTAAAGTTACACACATAATAACACTATCTAATAAATATACATTACACAGTACACTTACACTCATAATAACACTAACAAATATATATTATACAGTACAGTTACACACATAATATAACTATCTAATAAATATACATTACACAGTACAGTTACACACATAATAACACTGTCTAATAAATATACATTACACAGTATAGTTACACTCATAATAACACTATCTAATAAAATACATTACACAGTGCAGTTACACACTTAACACTATCTAATAAATATACATTACACAGTACAGTTACACACATAACACTATCTAATAAATATACATTACACAGTACAGTTACGCACATAATTACACTATCTTATAAATATACATTACACAGTACAGTTACATTCATAATAACACTATCTAATAAATATACATTACATAGTACAGTTACACACATAATAACACCATCTAATAAATACACATTACACAGTACAGTTACACACATAATAACACCATCTATTAAATATACATTACACAGTATAGTTACACACATAACACTATCTAATAAATGTACATTACACAGTACAGTTACACACATAACACTATCTAATAAATATATATTACACAGTACAGTTACACACTTAATAATATCTAATAAATATACATTTCACAGTACAGTTACATTCATAATAACACTATCTAATAAATATACATTACACAGTGCAGTTACACACATAATAACACAATCTAATAAATATACATTACACGGTACAGTTACACACACATAACACTATCTAATAAATATACATTACACAGTACAGTTACACACATAACACTATCTAATACATATATATTACACAGTACAGTTACACACTTAATAATATCTAATAAATATACATTACACAGTACAGTTACACACATAACACTATCTAATAAATATGCATTACACAGTACAGTTACACACATAATAACACTAATAAATATACATTACACAGTACAGTTACACTCATAATAACACTATCTAATAAATATACATTACACAGTACAGTTACACACATAATAACACCATCTAATAAATACAAATTACACAGTACAGTTACACTCATATAATAACACTCTCTAATAAATATACATTATACAGTACAGCTACACACATAATAACACTATCTAATAAATATACATTACACATTACAGTTACACGCATAATAACACTAATAAATATTTATTATACAGTACAGTTACACGAATAATAACACTATCTAATAAATGTTTATTATACAGTACAGTTACACACATAATAACACCATCTAATAAATATACATTACACAGTACAGTTACACACATAATAACACCATCTAATAAATACACATTACACGGTACAGTTACTCATATAATAACACTCTCTAATAAATATACATTATACAGTACAGCTACACACATAATAACACTATCTAATAAATATACATTACACAGTACAGTTACACGCATAATAACACTAATAAATATGTATTATACAGTACAGTTACATGCATAATAACACTATCTAATAAATATACATTACACAGTACAGTTGCACTCATAATAACACTGTCTTATAAATATACATTACACAGTACAGTTACACACATAATAACACTGTCTAATAAATATACATTACACAGTACAATTACATACATAATAACACTGTCTAATAAATATACATTACACAGTACAGTTACACATATAATAACACTGTCTAATAAATATACATTACACTGCACAGTTACACTCATAATAACACTGTCTAATAAATATACATTACACTGTACAGTTACACACATAATAACACTGTCTAATAAATATACATTACACAGTACAGTTACACACATAATAACACTGTCTAATAAATATACATTACACAGTATAGTTACACTCATAATAACACTATCTAATAAAATACATTACACAGTGCAGTTACACACATAACACTATCTAATAAATATACATTACACAGTACAGTTACACACATAATACTATCTAATAAAAATATATTACGCAGTACAGTTACACACCTAATAACACTTTCTAATAAACATACATTACACAGTAAAGTTAAACACACAATAACACTATCTAATAAATATACATTAAACAGTACACTTACACTCATAATAACACTAACAAATATATATTATACAGTACAGTTACACACATAATAAGACTATCTAATAAATATACATTACACAGTACAGTTACACTCATAATAGCACTATCTAATAAATATACATTACACAGTACAGTTACGCACATAATAACACTATCTAATAAATATACATTACACAGTACAGTTACACTCATAATAACACTATCTAATAAATATAGATTACACAGTACAGTTACACACATAATAGCACTATCTAATAAATATACATTACACAGTAGAGTTACGCACATAATAACACTATCTAATAAATATACATTACACAGTACAGTTACATTCATAATAACACTATCTAATAAATATGCATTACACAGTACAGTTACACACATAATAACACCATCTAATAAATACACATTACACAGTACAGTTACACACATAATAACACCATCTGTTAAATATACATTAAACAGTATAGTTACACACATAACACTATCTAATAAATGTACATTACACAGTACAGTTACACACATAACACTATCTAATAAATATATATTACACAGTACAGTTACACACTTAATAATATCTAATAAATATACATTACACAGTACAGTTACACACATAATAACACTGTCTAATAAATATATATTACACAGTACAGTTACACTCATAACACTATCTAATAAATATACATTACACAGTACAGTTACACACATAATAACACCATCTAATAAATACACATTACACAGTAAAGTTACACACATAATAACACTATCTAATAAATATACATTATACAGTACAGCTACACACATAATAACACTAAGTAATAAATATACATTACACAGTACAGTTACACACATAATAACACTATCTAATAAATATACATTACACAGTACAGTTACACACGTAACACTATCTAATAAATATACATTACACAGTATAGTTACACACATAATAACACTGTCTAATAAATATACATTACACAGTACAGTTACACGCATAATAACACCATCTAATAAATATACATTACACAGTACAGTTACACCCATAATAACACTATCTAATAAATATTCATTACACAATACAGTTACACTCATAAAAACACTGTCTAATAAATATACATTACACAGTACAGTTACACCCATAATAACACTATCTAATATATATACATTACACAGTACAGTTACACACATAATAACACTATCTAATATATATACATTACACAGTACAGTTACACACATAATAAAACCATCTAATAAATATACATTACACAGTACAGTTACACACATATTAACACTGTCTAATAAATATACATTACACAGTATAGTTACACACATAATAACACTATCTAATATATATACATTACACAGTACAGTTACACACATAATAACACTATCTAATAAATATACATTACACAGTACAGTTACACACATAACACTGTCTAATAAATATACATTACACAGTAAAGTTACACACATAATAACACTGTCTAATAAATATACATTACACAGTACAGTTACACGCATAATAACACCATCTAATAAATATACATTACACAGTACAGTTACACCCATAATAACACTATCTAATAAATATTCATTACACAATACAGTTACACTCATAAAAACACTGTCTAATAAATATACATTACACAGTACAGTTACACCCATAATAACACTATCTAATAAATATACATTACACAGTACAGTTACATTCATAATAACACTATCTAATAAATATGCATTACACAGTACAGTTACACACATAATAACACCATCTAATAAATACACATTACACAGTACAGTTACACACATAATAACACCATCTGTTAAATATACATTAAACAGTATAGTTACACACATAACACTATCTAATAAATGTACATTACACAGTACAGTTACACACATAACACTATCTAATAAATATATATTACACAGTACAGTTACACACTTAATAATATCTAATAAATATACATTACACAGTACAGTTACACACATAATAACACTGTCTAATAAATATATATTACACAGTACAGTTACACTCATAACACTATCTAATAAATATACATTACACAGTACAGTTACACACATAATAACACCATCTAATAAATACACATTACACAGTAAAGTTACACACATAATAACACTATCTAATAAATATACATTATACAGTACAGCTACACACATAATAACACTAAGTAATAAATATACATTACACAGTACAGTTACACACATAATAACACTATCTAATAAATATACATTACACAGTACAGTTACACACGTAACACTATCTAATAAATATACATTACACAGTATAGTTACACACATAATAACACTGTCTAATAAATATACATTACACAGTACAGTTACACGCATAATAACACCATCTAATAAATATACATTACACAGTACAGTTACACCCATAATAACACTATCTAATAAATATTCATTACACAATACAGTTACACTCATAAAAACACTGTCTAATAAATATACATTACACAGTACAGTTACACCCATAATAACACTATCTAATATATATACATTACACAGTACAGTTACACACATAATAACACTATCTAATATATATACATTACACAGTACAGTTACACACATAATAAAACCATCTAATAAATATACATTACACAGTACAGTTACACACATATTAACACTGTCTAATAAATATACATTACACAGTATAGTTACACACATAATAACACTATCTAATATATATACATTACACAGTACAGTTACACACATAATAACACTATCTAATAAATATACATTACACAGTACAGTTACACACATAACACTGTCTAATAAATATACATTACACAGTATAGTTACACACATAATAACACTGTCTAATAAATATACATTACACAGTACAGTTACACGCATAATAACACCATCTAATAAATATACATTACACAGTACAGTTACACCCATAATAACACTATCTAATAAATATTCATTACACAATACAGTTACACTCATAAAAACACTGTCTAATAAATATACATTACACAGTACAGTTACACCCATAATAACACTATCTAATATATATACATTACACAGTACAGTTACACACATAATAACACTATCTAATATATATACATTACACAGTACAGTTACACACATAATAAAACCATCTAATAAATATACATTACACAGTACAGTTACACACATATTAACACTGTCTAATAAATATACATTACACAGTATAGTTACACACATAATAACACTATCTAATATATATACATTACACAGTACAGTTACATACATAATAACACCATCTAATAAATATACATTACACAGTAAAGTTACACTCATAATAACACTGTCTAATAAATATACATTACACAGTACAGTTACACTCATAATAACACCATCTAATAAATATACATTACACAGTACAGTTACACACATAATAACACTTTCTAATAAATATACATTACACAGTACAGTTACACACATAATAACACTATCTAATAAATATACATTACACAGTACAGTTACACACATAATAACACCATCTAATAAATATACATTACACATTACAGTTACACTCATAATAACACTGTCTAATAAATATACATTACAGAGTAATACAGATGTATATGTATGTATGTATGCATATATATATATATGTGTGTGTGTGTGTGTGTGTATATATATATACACAGTATGTGTACATATGTATTAACAGACATATATACACATATATAAATGCATTAGAGCCCTTTGTCGTTAATATTTATGCAATATTCATATTTAGTAAAGTGTTATAATGTGTATTTACTGTAACTATTTTACATTCCAATGTTCTGCAAATAGGGTAATATGTTTTATGTATTTCTAAATAGATATTAATATATACAGTATATACCTATATATAATCATCTATATATACAGATATATACCTATATATAATCATCTATATATACAGTATATACCTATATATCATCATCATCTATATATACAGTATATACCTATATATAATCATCTATATATACAGTATATACCTATATATCATCATCTATATATACAGTATATACCTATATATCATCATCTATATATACAGTATATACCTATATATAATCATCTATATATACAGTATATACCTATATATAATCATCTATATATACAGTATATACCTATATTTAATCATCTATATATACAGATATATACCTATACATATAATCATCTATATATTGTACCAAAAAAAACATCAGATATATGTAGAAATATTTATTTATGAATACATAAAACATATTCTGCTATGTGCAGAACATTGGAATATGAAATTTTCATATTTTCATGTTGGGTTAGTGCAGATGAGAATATGTGATCGTGTTTTCACAAATGTGGGGTGTTTTTTTCCCACTTTTTTTCTCTATTGACTTTTATCAGGGAATATGTAACTTTGGATTTATGCACTTGTCAGTTTAGCGCTAGAGCAAAAACAGTTTACTTTCAATTTATAATCTTGCTTCTAGCACAATTAATGCTCAAGCGAGAGTGATAATTTGCGCTTCACACATAGGGGGGTAGTTATCAACGCGTCTACTTTACCTGACTACGCCTCACATCGCCGCCGCGGACCTGCAAAAATTTGCCTAAGTTATCAAAAAAGCTGTCAAAAAGCTGCGCACCAAGTACGGCTTTTTTTACAGCTTTCTTGCTAGCCTGTCACTAAGCACCCACACTAACTACACTGTTCTACCCCCTATACCGGCGCCCCCGGAGCCCCCCGCAACTAAATAAAGTTAGTAACCCCTAAACGGCCGCTCCTAGACCCCGCCGCAACTCTTATAAATGTACTAACCCCTAAACCGCCGCTCCCGGACACCGCCGCAACCTACATTATACCTAGTAACCCCTATCCTGCCCCCCCTATACCGTCACCCTCTATAATAAAGTTATTAACCCCTATCCTGCTGATCCTGCACCGCGTCGCAACTAAATAGTTTAACCCCTAAACTGCCGCTCACTGACCCCGCCGCAACTATAATATATGTATTAACCCCTAAACCGCCGCTCCCGGACCCCGCCGCAACCTATATTAAATTTATTAACCCCTATCCTGCCCCCCTACACCGTCGCCACCTATAATAAATTTATTAACCCCTATCCTGCCCCCCACTACACCGCCGCCACTGTAATAAAATTATTAACCCCTTAACCTAAGTCTAACACTAACCCTAACACCCCCTAACTTAAATATTAATTAAATAAATCTAAATAATATTTCTATTATGAACTAAATTAATCCTATTTAAAACTAAATACTTACCTGTAAAATAAACCCTAAAATAGCTACAATATAATTAATAATTACAATGTAGCTATCTTAGGATTTATATTTATTTTACAGTTAACTTTGTATTTATTTTAGCTAGTTAGAATAGTTATTAAATAGTTATTAACTATTTAATAACTACTTAGCTAAAAGAAATACAAAATTACCTGTAAAATAAATCCTAACCTAAGTTACAATTAAACATAACACTACACTATCATTAAATGAATTAAATAAATTAACTACAAATAACTACAATTAAATACAATTACATAAACTAACTAAAGTACAAAAAATAAAAAAAGCTAAGGCCTAGATTTAGAGTTTGGCGGTAGCCGTCAAAACCAGCGTTAGAGGCTCCTAACGCTGGTTTTAGGCTACCGCCGGTATTTGGAGTCAGTCAGGAAAGGGTCTAACGCTCACTTTCCAGCCGCGACTTTTCCATACCGCAGATCCCCTTACGTCAATTGCGTATCCTATCTTTTCAATGGGATCTTCCTAACTCCGGTATTTAGAGTCGTGGCTGAAGTGAGCGTTAGAAATCTAACGACAAAACTCCAGCCACAGAAAAAAAGTCAGTAGTTAAGAGCTTTCTGGGCTAACGCCGGTTTATAAACCTCTTAACTACTGTGCTCTAAAGTACACTAACACCCATAAACTACCTATGAACCCCTAAACCGAGGTCCCCCCACATCGCCGCCACTCTATTAAATTTTTTTAACCCCTAATCTGCCGACCGCCACCTACGTTATACTTATGTACCCCTAATCTGCTGCCCCTAACACCGCCGACCCCTATATTATATTTATTAACCCCTAAACTGCCCCCCACAACGTCGCCGCCAGCTACCTACAATAATTAACCCCTAATCTGCCGACCGCAAAGCGCCGCCACCTACATTATAGCTATGTACCCCTAATCTGCTGCCCCTAACACCGCCGACCCCTATATTATATTTATTAACCCCTAATCTGACCCCCTCAACGTCGCCTCCACCTGCCTACACTTATTAACCACTAATCCGCCGAGCAGACCGCACCGCTATTATAATAAAGTTATTAACCCCTAATCCGCCTCACTAACCCTATAATAAATAGTATTAACCCCTAAAGCTACGTCTAACCCTAACACTAACACCCCCCTAAGTTAAATATAATTTTAATCTAACGAAATTAATTAACTCTTATTAAATAAATTATTCCTATTTAAAGCTAAATACTTACCTGTAAAATAAACCCTAATATAGCTACAATATAAATTATAATTATATTGTAGCTATTTTAGGATTTATATTTTTTTACAGGTAACTTTGTATTTATTTTAACCAGGTACAATAGCTATTAAATAGTTAAGAACTATTTAATAGCTAAAATAAAATTAAGGTGTAACCCAAGGCGCCTACCCTAAGGAGGCTAGGTGTATAAAATGTGTAATCTAATTAAGATTCAGTGTAGTCTAAAAAATGTTTTTAATACATAAATAAAATTGTTTGACAGATAAAACAAATATACATATAATGTCTCAGGTATACATACAATGCTTCATGGATCCATGATAAACAACAGAGAAATAAAATCGAATAGTAAATAGAGTAAAACAGTAAAATAATCCAATAAAATGCAGTGCTAAATAATACAATAGCAGCGAGTGATATAGTTCCTGACAATCTTGTTTGGGAAGTCTCTGATGGATAAATGAGGTGTGAAGAGAAAAAGTGTAAAAAAACTCCTCTAATTGTGGGTGAAAGAAACTTCAAAATGTGCTCTAAAATATCAAAAACATAATCCTCGAAAAAAATATCTCAAAAAATATATATAGCTCTCAAAAACAATTTTATATATATATATATTCCACAGAAGTGTGTTCCAAAAAAACGGTGAAAAAATGTGAAAAAATGTGAAGAAAAATAATAAAGAAAAATTTTTTGGGGAATAAGTGAAGAGAAAAGTCTAAAATAGTTCAATTGTTCCAGTTGCTGAGTTTCCTAAATCCCAGTGGAAAGTGTAATCGGAGTGTCAATAAAGGTGTAGAAAATAAATTGTCAGTAATCCTTTATTCCTGAAAATCCTTAGCCATCAATCCAGTAAAAACAAAAATAAAAAATATGCACAAAAGACAATAAATAAGTGCAAAAAAATAAAAAGTAAAAATGAAAAACAGAGAACAGTAACCTGTAGAGAGAGAAGAGAAACAAAATATAGTGTAGATTGTCCTGAATGTTCAGCAAATAATGAAATAAGGCTTACCAGCTGGTCAACGCGTTTCGGCCCGTGCTAGGCCTTTCTCAAGACTGGTTTTAGTATACTGGTGGTGGCCTTATATAGTTTGTTTGGCCGGAAGTGATTTGTTACTCACTTCCGGTTTTTCGGATTTTGCTATCTTGTTTTGGGGCTAAATGTAATATACAGTTGTGTGTAGTTTCCTTATTTTAGTGTAGACTGATAATAGATTATGACGTTCTATAGTTTAGCAAGATATCTTTCGTTGTTAGCCCTTTCTTAATGCCTCCGTGGGAAACGTGACGTCACTTCCGGTCTAGGCAATTTTTACGATCGATTTCATAGATCGTGTATGCGAATTGGGTACATAATTCTGTTTGGGTCTATGTTTCTATGGGGGGAGTAGAGTCTATAATTCTCTTATTTTTCCATATTGATTTCCTTAATGTTGGTAAGCATGGGTCCGTAATAGGACCGACCTGATTGGTCATGACGTCACGGTCTCGGGTTGGCGCCTTTGATTGGTTCTGAAACGGAGGGTTTGCCTAATCCTGCCTTACTATTGGTGTGCAAATAGCCGTGATTTTAAAAGCCATATTCTTAAAGTATGATGTTTCCTTGAACTATTGAAATAGAGGTGCTTTAATACCAGAGCACTAGTATTTTTCTAATGTGTATCTTCTAGGTATCCTGGTGTCTTTTTCGCTTTTATTTGTTCAACATAAAGAGAAACTGTCAGTAGATTTTAAATGAACGTAGTTTTTTGGCAAATTGTAAAAATGTTATCTTACAAAAGATGGACTTTAATTAACGGCGTAGTAGGGATAAATAATAGTATCTTATACTTTCTTTCTGATGGTGAAAGACACATGTTTTTTACGAAAGATGGATATTGATTATCGGCATAACAGGGGAAGGGGGGAGGTAGTTGTAACTTCTTATTTTCTTTCTGATATTTAGGGGCATAGGAGGTTTGGATACTTATGAGATCTAATTTAAGCGGTTTTACTATATATTAAGCCAATTTTTTAATTCCATACTTATGATATCTAATTAAGCGGTTTTTCTATATATTAAGCCAATTTTTTAATTCCAATAGTATCTTTTTGGTGATATAGAGCCAAGATGTTAGTGTGCTATCTGCCTGAATGGTTCAGCATAATAAAGAAAAGAAGTCAGTAATTCCTCTAATATGGATATGTGTATTAACCCAAATGTATGTTATTATACGCATATCTGTAGGTTGAGTATATTTAATCCTTACCTATAGGGAGGTTGATGTGCCCTATATGACTTATGGGACGTCAATGTAAGGACTTTTAATGCATTTTGGGTCTCTTAAAAGTACGATTGTATCATCTTTTAATCTATACCCTTAATATATATTTTTTCTGGATGTTTCTTATCAAGGTTGAAATTGTAAAATGTAGTATTTAAAAAGAAAGTCTTTGGTCGAAGGGGATCACTTATCTAAGGTTTCTACTTTTAATTAAAATGGAAGCATATTAAGATGGATTGGTTCGAATGGGGAAGCTTCGGATTGTAGTGGGTTTTATTTTTGAAACCCAATGTTTGATTATAGAGTCTTTTTTCGATCTGAGATGTCTACTTTAGTAGTAGCCTTTTGAGAGGGGCTAATTTGGTTAGGAGGATTCATCTTGTTTTGAACCTATTTTTACTTCAGAGTGTCCGATGTGATTAGGTCATGTTGAAAAGGTGCGACAAGTCTTCTTTGTTGTTAAGACCTCTTGGGTATAGACAGTCCAGGTTGAAGATCCATCTGGATTCCGCTGTGAGGAGTCTTTTTCCATAGTTCCCTCCTCTCCAATCCTTTTGGATCTTTTGTATCCCTAGGAAGGTCAGTTCTTTAGTGTTACCTTTGTGTTTATCTACAAAGTGTTTGTATAGCGCTGTATCTGCATTTAGTTTCTCGATCTGGAGCAGATGTTCTCGCATCCTATCTTTCAGGGTTCTAGAAGTCTGGCCTACATATTGTAGGCCACATGAGCATTGGAGCATATATATAATGCCCTTGTCTTGGCATCTGATTAGATCCTTGATCTTATATGTTACCTTGGTGTTATGGCAAATGAAGGATGATGCTTTTATACCGTGTTTGCAAGATTTGCATGATATGCATGGGAAGAATCCTTTAAGTTCTTTTCCAAACACATTTGTGACTTTGGCAGTCTTTTTCTTCGGTATACTCGGGGCCAGTTTGCTTTTTAGGTTCTTAGTTTTTCTGTAAATGAACCTGGGTTGAATAGGGAGTTTCTCACCTATCAGGTCATCATCTTTTAGTATACTCCAATGTTTTTTAAATATTTTCTCAATGATATTTTTGTTATCACTGTACTCTGTAATCATCGCTATATCCAGTGACTCTTCATTTGTTGTTGTTTTTGGTTTTTTATATTTGGTGAGGGTGGATCTGTCGATCATCCTGACCTCTTGAATTTTCTGGTCCAATTCTGTCTCGTTATACCCTCTCTCAAGAAATTTATCTTTTATCGTTGTTGCCTGTTCTTCCCATTTATCTGTAGTGGAACAGTTTTTCCTCATTCTTAACAGTTGACTTTTTGGTATGTTATTTTTCCAATTGTAATGGTGGCAACTGGTCATGTGTATATAGTTATTGCTGTCCACTTGTTTAAAGTGGGTAGAAGTCTCTAGCTTTCCGTTTTTCACTTCGATTTTTAAGTCGAGGAAGATTATATCGGTCTGGCTACTGGTGTATGTAAAATGTAGGTTATTCTTGTTTTCATTCATGATTTCAAAGGTGTAGTCAAGATCCGATTGTGTCCCCTTCCAGACTATAAGTATATCGTCGATATAACGGCGGTAGAGGACCAGGTCCGCGCTAGCTGGGCAAGATTCCCAAAAGATATGCTCCCATTTACCCATATATAGGTTGGCATAGCTAGGCGCGAACCTGGTCCCCATTGCTGTTCCACAAATTTGTTGGTAATACTGACCGTTATTACAAAAATAGTTGTGTTGCAATATATACTTGATACTATCTAGAATGAATCTCCTTTGATCATCTACGACCTCGTTGTCCTTTTTCAGGAAGTAGTCTACCCCTTCAATTCCTTCTTGGTGAGGAATACAGGTGTATAATGATGTAACATCACAACTGGCTAAAATAAAACCTTCTTCCCATGATATGTCTTCCAATAGATTCAAGACTTGGGTGGAGTCTTTCAGGTAAGAGGGAAGTTGTTGAACATACCTCTGTAAATTCAGGTCAACGTATTCAGATAGATTGCTACTGAGTGATCCGATACCTGAAATAATCGGTCTTCCGGGGGGGTTTTGCAGTGTTTTATGAATCTTGGGTAAGTGATATATCACGGGGGTTATGGGGTGATTAATGTTGATATAGTTGTATTCTTTTTCAGTAAGAATCCCTTTATCTTTTGCCTTATCCAGTAAGCTCAATAGTTCTTTTTTATATGTTCCCAACGGATTTGAGCGTAATTTGCAGTAGGTGTTTTGGTCACTTAATATTCTTTCATTTTCTGATTCGTAGTCACTTCTATTCATGATGACGATGCCTCCTCCCTTATCGGCCGGTTTGATACTTAAGTCATAGTTGTTTTCGAGTTCCTTTATTGTTTTAAACTGTTGAGTAGTGAGATTGTGTTTCCTTATCTTGAGTTTCTTCTGTTGGATATCTCTGATATCTCGGCATACTAGATTCTCAAAGGTTTCTATAGCTACTCCTTTGCTCGCAACTGGATAAAATGTGGATTTGGGTTTAAGTTCCGTATGTCTGAAAGAGTCCGTATATTCTCTTGGTATATAAGCCAATCTTTCGGTTGGAGGCCTGGAGAAAAACCTTTTGAGTGTGAGTTTCCTCACAAATTCCTTGGCGTTTATAAATGTTTGAAATTTATCTAGGCTCTTAGTAGGAGCAAAGGATAGACCAAACTTTAGAACTGAGTTCTCATCTTTCGTCAGGGTGTGTGAACTGAGGTTGAAGATGCCACCGTTATTTTTTGCATTTTCGTCTGTGTCGTGTTCCTGATTAGATTTCATATTTAATTTCTTGTTTAGTTTTCTTCCTCCTCTTCTTCCTCGATGAGTTTTCTTTTTGAAGCTTTTGGTTTCTCTGGTCCTATGTTTTTTTGGGGCATCGGTTGCTTGTTTCTCTCCTTGCTTGATGGGTGTTCTAACCCTAAAAAAGAAGAAGAGGGTGAGGATAAGACGTCAATGTGAGGAGTAGTGGATGTTTGTGGAACAGTTCTTGATTCTGTTCTTTTAATGCAGTGTTCAATCCTCCATTCACCAAATATAAAAAACCAAAAACAACAACAAATGAAGAGTCACTGGATATAGCGATGATTACAGAGTACAGTGATAACAAAAATATCATTGAGAAAATATTTAAAAAACATTGGAGTATACTAAAAGATGATGACCTGATAGGTGAGAAACTCCCTATTCAACCCAGGTTCATTTACAGAAAAACTAAGAACCTAAAAAGCAAACTGGCCCCGAGTATACCGAAGAAAAAGACTGCCAAAGTCACAAATGTGTTTGGAAAAGAACTTAAAGGATTCTTCCCATGCATATCATGCAAATCTTGCAAACACGGTATAAAAGCATCATCCTTCATTTGCCATAACACCAAGGTAACATATAAGATCAAGGATCTAATCAGATGCCAAGACAAGGGCATTATATATATGCTCCAATGCTCATGTGGCCTACAATATGTAGGCCAGACTTCTAGAACCCTGAAAGATAGGATGCGAGAACATCTGCTCCAGATCGAGAAACTAAATGCAGATACAGCGCTATACAAACACTTTGTAGATAAACACAAAGGTAACACTAAAGAACTGACCTTCCTAGGGATACAAAAGATCCAAAAGGATTGGAGAGGAGGGAACTATGGAAAAAGACTCCTCACAGCGGAATCCAGATGGATCTTCAACCTGGACTGTCTATACCCAAGAGGTCTTAACAACAAAGAAGACTTGTCGCACCTTTTCAACATGACCTAATCACATCGGACACTCTGAAGTAAAAATAGGTTCAAAACAAGATGAATCCTCCTAACCAAATTAGCCCCTCTCAAAAGGCTACTACTAAAGTAGACATCTCAGATCGAAAAAAGACTCTATAATCAAACATTGGGTTTCAAAAATAAAACCCACTACAATCCGAAGCTTCCCCATTCGAACCAATCCATCTTAATATGCTTCCATTTTAATTAAAAGTAGAAACCTTAGATAAGTGATCCCCTTCGACCAAAGACTTTCTTTTTAAATACTACATTTTACAATTTCAACCTTGATAAGAAACATCCAGAAAAAAATATATATTAAGGGTATAGATTAAAAGATGATACAATCGTACTTTTAAGAGACCCAAAATGCATTAAAAGTCCTTACATTGACGTCCCATAAGTCATATAGGGCACATCAACCTCCCTATAGGTAAGGATTAAATATACTCAACCTACAGATATGCGTATAATAACATACATTTGGGTTAATACACATATCCATATTAGAGGAATTACTGACTTCTTTTCTTTATTATGCTGAACCATTCAGGCAGATAGCACACTAACATCTTGGCTCTATATCACCAAAAAGATACTATTGGAATTAAAAAATTGGCTTAATATATAGAAAAACCGCTTAATTAGATATCATAAGTATGGAATTAAAAAATTGGCTTAATATATAGTAAAACCGCTTAAATTAGATCTCATAAGTATCCAAACCTCCTATGCCCCTAAATATCAGAAAGAAAATAAGAAGTTACAACTACCTCCCCCCTTCCCCTGTTATGCCGATAATCAATATCCATCTTTCGTAAAAAACATGTGTCTTTCACCATCAGAAAGAAAGTATAAGATACTATTATTTATCCCTACTACGCCGTTAATTAAAGTCCATCTTTTGTAAGATAACATTTTTACAATTTGCCAAAAAACTACGTTCATTTAAAATCTACTGACAGTTTCTCTTTATGTTGAACAAATAAAAGCGAAAAAGACACCAGGATACCTAGAAGATACACATTAGAAAAATACTAGTGCTCTGGTATTAAAGCACCTCTATTTCAATAGTTCAAGGAAACATCATACTGTAAGAATATGGCTTTTAAAATCACGGCTATTTGCACACCAATAGTAAGGCAGGATTAGGCAAACCCTCCGTTTCAGAACCAATCAAAGGCGCCAACCCGAGACCGTGACGTCATGACCAATCAGGTCGGTCCTATTACGGACCCATGCTTACCAACATTAAGGAAATCAATATGGAAAAATAAGAGAATTATAGACTCTACTCCCCCCATAGAAACATAGACCCAAACAGAATTATGTACCCAATTCGCATACACGATCTATGAAATCGAACGTAAAAATTGCCTAGACCGGAAGTGACGTCACGTTTCCCACGGAGGCATTAAGAAAGGGCTAACAACGAAAGATATCTTGCTAAACTATAGAACGTCATAATCTATTATCAGTCTACACTAAAATAAGGAAACTACACACAACTGTATATTACATTTAGCCCCAAAACAAGATAGCAAAATCCGAAAAAACCGGAAGTGAGTAACAAATCACTTCCGGCCAAACAAACTATATAAGGCCACCACCAGTATACTAAAACCAGTCTTGAGAAAGGCCTAGCACGGGCCGAAACGCGTTGACCAGCTGGTAAGCCTTATTTCATTATTTGCTGAACATTCAGGACAATCTACACTATATTTTGTTTCTCTTCTCTCTCTACAGGTTACTGTTCTCTGTTTTTCATTTTTACTTTTTATTTTTTTGCACTTATTTATTGTCTTTTGTGCATATTTTTTATTTTTGTTTTTACTGGATTGATGGCTAAGGATTTTCAGGAATAAAGGATTACTGACAATTTATTTTCTACACCTTTATTGACACTCCGATTACACTTTCCACTGGGATTTAGGAAACTCAGCAACTGGAACAATTGAACTATTTTAGACTTTTCTCTTCACTTATTCCCCAAAAAATTTTTCTTTATTATTTTTCTTCACATTTTTTCACATTTTTTCACCGTTTTTTTGGAACACACTTCTGTGGAATATATATATATATAAAATTGTTTTTGAGAGCTATATATTTTTTGAGATATTTTTTTCGAGGATTATGTTTTTGATATTTTAGAGCACATTTTGAAGTTTCTTTCACCCACAATTAGAGGAGTTTTTTTTACACTTTTTCTCTTCACACCTCATTTATCCATCAGAGACTTCCCAAACAAGATTGTCAGGAACTATATCACTCGCTGCTATTGTATTATTTAGCACTGCATTTTATTGGATTATTTTACTGTTTTACTCTATTTACTATTCGATTTTATTTCTCTGTTGTTTATCATGGATCCATGAAGCATTGTATGTATACCTGAGACATTATATGTATATTTGTTTTATCTGTCAAACAATTTTATTTATGTATTAAAAACATTTTTTAGACTACACTGAATCTTAATTAGATTACACATTTTATACACCTAGCCTCCTTAGGGTAGGCGCCTTGGGTTACACCTTAATTTTGTTCCTGTATATTGGGTATCAGCTAGGATTACCCCTTCCCCGGGCCTATAGGTTGTGAATAGGCGCAGAGGACAATCTTTTCCAATTTAACTTTGACATATCCTAGCCAGTCCTCAGCAGCCAATTACAAAAAACTGTTCATATAAAATGGATTCACTTAACACATTAAGACAAGATGTACTTATAGAAGTCAACCAACACACTAAACTAATAAGTATCGAAGTTGAGGAAGAAGAAACTATAGACATCCAGTCCATTTTTAAAGACTTAGAAAAATTATTAATTTCAGAAATTAAATTTAAAGCGGAAATATCTTTTTTAAAAAAATGCCTTGAATTAGATATCATACCAAAGGGATTAATTACCCATAAAGAATGTGCTTTTCCCTTGTCCAACTCAATCTCTGACAAGTGGAAAATGGTGTTAATTAACACCTCAAGGCAGCTAATGAGGTTAATCATTGAATATAGAGAATCCCTCACTACAGAGATGGATTATGAAATTAAAGAAAATGAAGCAATCTTATTGAATCTAGAACACTCCGGACAAGATTCCAAGGACCTAACAGACAAGAGAGAAAATCTAGTAAAGAGAGTAAAAAAAGCCAGAGAAGATGTGATCCAAAAGAAAACCAAAAAACTTATGAGGGAGCTTGAAAGTAAAGAAAATAAAGAATGTAGTGATGAAATAAAGGAATCCATCACTATAATTGAAGACACTGAAGCAGAAGTAGCCAATAGCGAAAGCCAGACTACGAAAACTGCATACACACAGAAAATCAGAGATGAAATACAAATTTCAAAAAACAAGAAAGAATATAAGAGACAACTTCAAGAACAGGAAAAGTCCAATATATCTAACAATAATTATGAGAGGCGAGTAAATGATCATAGGAGATCACCCTACCCAAATCGTGGGCAAAGACCCAGGTATAGACAGAACTACAGGCGATACAACGATTACAATAACTACAGGGAATTTAATGATGATAGAGACAGAAGACCGAGAGATAACTACACTCCAGAAAGGAGGGGCAATGATTATTGTCAAACCCCCCAAAGAAGGAGAGAGATAAGGCCGAGAGTCTACTACTCACCAGATAGAAGGACAAATCAATGGAATAATGGATGGGACCATTATGACAACAGAACACCAAAACATTATAATTTCAACAATCAAACCAACTGGAGAGGGGACTACTATCCACAAAGGAGACAACACTACTACAGGAGGACACAAAGAAATAGACAAAATGAATGGAAACCTGCCTTTTACCAACAAAGAGAAAATTACCCTGACTACACACATAGGGAGGCCTATAAAACACCTCAAACAAAAGACGGACGGAAGACTGCCCAAGATGAATACCGTGGGAAAGACGAATGGAGGATTGAACACTGCATTAAAAGAACAGAATCAAGAACTGTTCCACAAACATCCACTACTCCTCACATTGACGTCTTATCCTCATCCTCTTCTTCTTTTTTAGGGTTAGAACACCCATCAAGCAAGGAGAGAAACAAGCAACCGATGCCCCAAAAAAACATAGGACCAGAGAAACCAAAAGCTTCAAAAAGAAAACTCATCGAGGAAGAAGAGGAGGAAGAAAACTAAACAAAAAATTAAATATGAAATCTAATCAGGAACACGACACAGACGAAAATGCAAAAAATAACGGTGGCATCTTCAACCTCAGTTCACACACCCTGACGAAAGATGAGAACTCAGTTCTAAAGTTTGGTCTATCCTTTGCTCCTACTAAGAGCCTAGATAAATTTCAAACATTTATAAACGCCAAGGAATTTGTGAGGAAACTCACACTCAAAAGGTTTTTCTCCAGGCCTCCAACCGAAAGATTGGCTTATATACCAAGAGAATATACGGACTCTTTCAGACATACGGAACTTAAACCCAAATCCACATTTTATCCAGTTGCGAGCAAAGGAGTAGCTATAGAAACCTTTGAGAATCTAGTATGCGGAGATATCAGAGATATCCAACAGAAGAAACTCAAGATAAGGAAACACAATCTCACTACTCAACAGTTTAAAACAATAAAGGAACTCGAAAACAACTATGACTTAAGTATCAAACCGGCCGATAAGGGAGGAGGCATCGTCATCATGAATAGAAGTGACTACGAATCAGAAAATGAAAGAATATTAAGTGACCAAAACACCTACTGCAAATTACGCTCAAATCCGTTGGGAACATATAAAAAAGAACTATTGAGCTTACTGGATAAGGCAAAAGATAAAGGGATTCTTACTGAAAAAGAATACAACTATATCAACATTAATCACCCCATAACCCCCGTGATATATCACTTACCCAAGATTCATAAAACACTGCAAAACCCCCCCGGAAGACCGATTATTTCAGGTATCGGATCACTCAGTAGCAATCTATCTGAATACGTTGACCTGAATTTACAGAGGTATGTTCAACAACTTCCCTCTTACCTGAAAGACTCCACCCAAGTCTTGAATCTATTGGAAGACATATCATGGGAAGAAGGTTTTATTTTAGCCAGTTGTGATGTTACATCATTATACACCTGTATTCCTCACCAAGAAGGAATTGAAGGGGTAGACTACTTCCTGAAAAAGGACAACGAGGTCGTAGATGATCAAAGGAGATTCATTCTAGATAGTATCAAGTATATATTGCAACACAACTATTTTTGTAATAACGGTCAGTATTACCAACAAATTTGTGGAACAGCAATGGGGACCAGGTTCGCGCCTAGCTATGCCAACCTATATATGGGTAAATGGGAGCATATCTTTTGGGAATCTTGCCCAGCTAGCGCGGACCTGGTCCTCTACCGCCGTTATATCGACGATATACTTATAGTCTGGAAGGGGACACAATCGGATCTTGACTACACCTTTGAAATCATGAATGAAAACAAGAATAACCTACATTTTACATACACCAGTAGCCAGACCGATATAATCTTCCTCGACTTAAAAATCGAAGTGAAAAACTGAAAGCTAGAGACTTCTACCCACTTTAAACAAGTGGACAGCAATAACTATATACACATGACCAGTTGCCACCATTACAATTGGAAAAATAACATACCAAAAAGTCAACTGTTAAGAATGAGGAAAAACTGTTCCACTACAGATAAATGGGAAGAACAGGCAACAACGATAAAAGATAAATTTCTTGAGAGAGGGTATAACGAGACAGAATTGGACCAGAAAATTCAAGAGGTCAGGATGATCGACAGATCCACCCTCACCAAATATAAAAAACCAAAAACAACAACAAATGAAGAGTCACTGGATATAGCGATGATTACAGAGTACAGTGATAACAAAAATATCATTGAGAAAATATTTAAAAAACATTGGAGTATACTAAAAGATGATGACCTGATAGGTGAGAAACTCCCTATTCAACCCAGGTTCATTTACAGAAAAACTAAGAACCTAAAAAGCAAACTGGCCCCGAGTATACCGAAGAAAAAGACTGCCAAAGTCACAAATGTGTTTGGAAAAGAACTTAAAGGATTCTTCCCATGCATATCATGCAAATCTTGCAAACACGGTATAAAAGCATCATCCTTCATTTGCCATAACACCAAGGTAACATATAAGATCAAGGATCTAATCAGATGCCAAGACAAGGGCATTATATATATGCTCCAATGCTCATGTGGCCTACAATATGTAGGCCAGACTTCTAGAACCCTGAAAGATAGGATGCGAGAACATCTGCTCCAGATCGAGAAACTAAATGCAGATACAGCGCTATACAAACACTTTGTAGATAAACACAAAGGTAACACTAAAGAACTGACCTTCCTAGGGATACAAAAGATCCAAAAGGATTGGAGAGGAGGGAACTATGGAAAAAGACTCCTCACAGCGGAATCCAGATGGATCTTCAACCTGGACTGTCTATACCCAAGAGGTCTTAACAACAAAGAAGACTTGTCGCACCTTTTCAACATGACCTAATCACATCGGACACTCTGAAGTAAAAATAGGTTCAAAACAAGATGAATCCTCCTAACCAAATTAGCCCCTCTCAAAAGGCTACTACTAAAGTAGACATCTCAGATCGAAAAAAGACTCTATAATCAAACATTGGGTTTCAAAAATAAAACCCACTACAATCAGAAGCTTCCCCATTCGAACCAATCCATCTTAATATGCTTCCATTTTAATTAAAAGTAGAAACCTTAGATAAGTGATCCCCTTCGACCAAAGACTTTCTTTTTAAATACTACATTTTACAATTTCAACCTTGATAAGAAACATCCAGAAAAAATATATATTAAGGGTATAGATTAAAAGATGATACAATCGTACTTTTAAGAGACCCAAAATGCATTAAAAGTCCTTACATTGACGTCCCATAAGTCATATAGGGCACATCAACCTCCCTATAGGTAAGGATTAAATATACTCAACCTACAGATATGCGTATAATAACATACATTTGGGTTAATACACATATCCATATTAGAGGAATTACTGACTTCTTTTCTTTATTATGCTGAACCATTCAGGCAGATAGCACACTAACATCTTGGCTCTATATCACCAAAAAGATACTATTGGAATTAAAAAATTGGCTTAATATATAGAAAAACCGCTTAATTAGATATCATAAGTATGGAATTAAAAAATTGGCTTAATATATAGTAAAACCGCTTAAATTAGATCTCATAAGTATCCAAACCTCCTATGCCCCTAAATATCAGAAAGAAAATAAGAAGTTACAACTACCTCCCCCCTTCCCCTGTTATGCCGATAATCAATATCCATCTTTCGTAAAAAACATGTGTCTTTCACCATCAGAAAGAAAGTATAAGATACTATTATTTATCCCTACTACGCCGTTAATTAAAGTCCATCTTTTGTAAGATAACATTTTTACAATTTGCCAAAAAACTACGTTCATTTAAAATCTACTGACAGTTTCTCTTTATGTTGAACAAATAAAAGCGAAAAAGACACCAGGATACCTAGAAGATACACATTAGAAAAATACTAGTGCTCTGGTATTAAAGCACCTCTATTTCAATAGTTCAAGGAAACATCATACTGTAAGAATATGGCTTTTAAAATCACGGCTATTTGCACACCAATAGTAAGGCAGGATTAGGCAAACCCTCCGTTTCAGAACCAATCAAAGGCGCCAACCCGAGACCGTGACGTCATGACCAATCAGGTCGGTCCTATTACGGACCCATGCTTACCAACATTAAGGAAATCAATATGGAAAAATAAGAGAATTATAGACTCTACTCCCCCCATAGAAACATAGACCCAAACAGAATTATGTACCCAATTCGCATACACGATCTATGAAATCGATCGTAAAAATTGCCTAGACCGGAAGTGACGTCACGTTTCCCACGGAGGCATTAAGAAAGGGCTAACAACGAAAGATATCTTGCTAAACTATAGAACGTCATAATCTATTATCAGTCTACACTAAAATAAGGAAACTACACACAACTGTATATTACATTTAGCCCCAAAACAAGATAGCAAAATCCGAAAAACCGGAAGTGAGTAACAAATCACTTCCGGCCAAACAAACTATATAAGGCCACCACCAGTATACTAAAACCAGTCTTGAGAAAGGCCTAGCACGGGCCGAAACGCGTTGACCAGCTGGTAAGCCTTATTTCATTATTTGCTGAACATTCAGGACAATCTACACTATATTTTGTTTCTCTTCTCTCTCTACAGGTTACTGTTCTCTGTTTTTCATTTTTACTTTTTATTTTTTTGCACTTATTTATTGTCTTTTGTGCATATTTTTTATTTTTGTTTTTACTGGATTGATGGCTAAGGATTTTCAGGAATAAAGGATTACTGACAATTTATTTTCTACACCTTTATTGACACTCCGATTACACTTTCCACTGGGATTTAGGAAACTCAGCAACTGGAACAATTGAACTATTTTAGACTTTTCTCTTCACTTATTCCCCAAAAAAATTTTCTTTATTATTTTTCTTCACATTTTTTCACATTTTTTCACCGTTTTTTTGGAACACACTTCTGTGGAATATATATATATATAAAATTGTTTTTGAGAGCTATATATATTTTTTGAGATATTTTTTTCGAGGATTATGTTTTTGATATTTTAGAGCACATTTTGAAGTTTCTTTCACCCACAATTAGAGGAGTTTTTTTACACTTTTTCTCTTCACACCTCATTTATCCATCAGAGACTTCCCAAACAAGATTGTCAGGAACTATATCACTCGCTGCTATTGTATTATTTAGCACTGCATTTTATTGGATTATTTTACTGTTTTACTCTATTTACTATTCGATTTTATTTCTCTGTTGTTTATCATGGATCCATGAAGCATTGTATGTATACCTGAGACATTATATATATATTTGTTTTATCTGTCAAACAATTTTATTTATGTATTAAAAACATTTTTTAGACTACACTGAATCTTAATTAGATTACACATTTTATACACCTAGCCTCCTTAGGGTAGGCGCCTTGGGTTACACCTTAATTTTGTTCCTGTATATTGGGTATCAGCTAGGATTACCCCTTCCCCGGGCCTATAGGTTGTGAATAGGCGCAGAGGACAATCTTTTCCAATTTAATAGCTAAAATAGTTAAAATAATTACAAAATTACCTGTAAAATAAATCCTAACCTAAGTTACAATTAAACCTAACACTACACTATCAATAAATTAATTAAATAAAATACCTACAATTACCTACAATTAAACCTAACACTAAACTATCAATAAATTAATTAAATACAATATCTACAAATAAATACAATGAAATAAACTAACTAAAGTACAAAAAATAAAAAAGAACTAAGTTACAAAAAATAAAAAAATATTTACAAACATCAGAAAAATATTACAACAATTTGAAACTAATTACACCTACTCTAAGCTAACAAAGCCCCCCAAAATAAAAAATGCCCTACCCTATTCTAAATTTAAAAAGTTCAAAGCTCTTTTACCTTACCAGCCCTGAACAGGGCCCTTTGCGGGGCATGCCCCAAAGAATTCAGCTCTTTTGCCTGTAAAAAAAACACATACAATACCCCCCCCAACATTACAACCCACCACCCACATACCCCTAATCTAACCCAAACCCCTCTTAAATAAACCTAACACTAAGCCCCTGAAGATCTTCCTACCTTATCTTCACCATACCAGGTTCACCGATCGGTCCTCGGAAGTCTTGATCCAAGCCTCGGAAGTGTTGATCCAAGCCCAAGCGGGGGGTTGAAGAGTGACGTCCATCCTCGGGCTGAAGTCTGGATCCAAGCGGCGACTGAAGAACTCCATCATCAGGCTGAAGTCGGAAGTCCATCATCGGGATGAAGTCTTCTATCAAGCAGCATCTTCAATCTTCTTTCTTCCGGAGCCATCATCTTCCAGCCAACGCGGAACATCATCCAAGATGATCCAAGATGGCGTCCGTCGAATTCCGATTGGCTGATAGGATTCTATCAGCCAATCGGAATTAAGGTAGGAAAATTCTGATTGGCTGATGGAATCAGCCAATCAGATTGAAGTTCAATCCAATTGGCTGATCCGATCAGCCAATCAGATTGAGCTTGCATTCTATTGGCTGTTCCTACCTTAATTCCTATTGGCTGATAGAATCCTATCACCCAATCGGAATTCGACGGATGCCATCTTGGATGACGTTATTTAAAGGAACCGTCATTCGGCGAGTTAATTAATTTCGTTAGATTTAAATTATATTTAATTTAGGGGGGTGTTAGTGTTAGGGTTAGACTTAGCTTTAGGGGTTAATACATTTATTAGAATAGCGGTGAGCTCCAGTCGGCAGATTAGGGGTTAATGTTTGAAGTTAGGTGTGGGCGATGTTAGGGAGGGCAGATTAGGGGTTAATACTATTTATTATAGGGTTAGTGAGGCGGATTAGGGGTTAATAACTTTATTATAATAGCGGTGCGGTCCGCTCGGCAGATTAGGGGTTAATAAGTGTAGGCAGGTGGAGGCGACGTTGTGGGGGGCAGATTAGGGGTTAATAAATATAATATAGTGGTCAGCGGTGTTAGGGGCAGCAGATTAGGGGTACATAGGGATAATGTAAGTAGAGGCGGTTTACGGAGCGGCAGATTAGGGGTTAATAATAATATGCAGGGGTCAGCGATAGCGGGGGTGGCAGAATAGGGGTTAATAAGTGTAAGGTTAGGGGTGTTTAGACTCGGGGTACATGTTAGAGTGTTAGGTGCAGACGTAGGAATTGTTTCCCCATAGCAAACAATGGGGCTGCGTTAGGAGCTGAACGCGGCTTTTTTGCAGGTGTTAGGTTTTTTTTCAGCTCAAACAGCCCCATTGTTTTCTATGGGGGAATCGTACACGAGCACGTTTTTGAAGCTGGCCGCGTCCGTAAGCACCGCTGGTATCGAGAGTTGAAGTTGCGTTAAATATGCTCTACGCTCCTTTTTTGGAGCCTAACGCAGCCATTCTGTGAACTCTCAATACCAGCGGTATTTAAAAGGTGCGGCCAGAAAAAAGCACGCGTACCTAACGCACCCCTTTGGCCGCAGAACTCTAAATCTAGGCGTAAGTTACAAAAAATAAAAAAATAAGTTACAAACATTTAAAAAATATTACAACAATTTTAAGCTAATTACACCTAATCTAAGCCCCCTAATAAAATAACAAAGCCCCCAAAATAAAAAAATGCCCTACCCTATTCTACATTAAAAAAGTTCAAAGGTCTTTTACCTTACCAGCCCTTAAAAGGGCCTTTTGTGGGGGCATGCCCCAAAGAATTCAGCTCTTTTGCCTGTAAAAGAAAAATACAACCCCCCCCAACATTAAAACCCACCACCCACATACCCCTAATCTAACCCAAACCCCCCTTAAAATAACCTAACACTAATCCCCTGAAGATCATCCTACCTTTAGTCGTCTTCACTCAGCCGAGCCACCGATGGAACTGAATAGACCGGCAGAAGTTATCCTCCAAGCGGCGCTGAAGAAATCTTCCATCCGATGAAGTGATCCTCCAAGCGGCACTGAAGAAATCTTCCATTCGGGCGAGGTCATCTTCCAAGAGGCGCTGAAGAAGTCTTCTATCCGGGCGAGGTCATCTTCGAAGCCAGGTCTTGAATCTTCATCCCGCCGACGCGGAACATCGTTCTTTCCCGACGGACTACTGACGAATGAAGGCTCCTTTAAGGGACGTCATCCAAGATGGCGTCCCTTCAATTCCGATTGGCTGATAGGATTCTATCAGCCAATCGGAATTAAGGTATGAAAAATCTGATTGGCTGATTGAATCAGCCAATCAGATTGAAGTTCAATCCGATTGGCTGATCCAATCAGCCAATCAGATTGAGCTTGCATTCTATTGGCTGTTCCGATCAGCCAATAGAATGCAAGCTCAATCTGATTGGCTGATTCAATCAGCCAATCAGATTTTTCATACCTTAATTCCGATTGGCTGATAGAATCCTATCAGGCAATCGGAATTGAAGGGACGCCATCTTGGATGACGTCCCTTAAAGGAGCCTTCATTCGTCGGTAGTCTGTCGGGAAAGAAGGATTTTCCGCGTCGGCGGAATGAAGATGGATCCTGAAGAAGAAGATTGAAAACCCCGCTTGGAAGATGACATCGCCCGGATCAAAGACTTCTTCAGCGCCGCTTGGAGGATCACTTCATCGGATGGAAGACTTCTTCAGCGCCGCTTAGAGGATCACTTCATCGGATGGAAGATATCTTCAGCGCCCCTTGGAGGATAACTTCTGCCGCTCCGGATCTCCTCTTCGGTTCCATTGCTGCTCGGCTGAGTGAAGACGACTCAAGGTAGGATGATCTTCAGGGGGGTAGTGTTAGGTTTTTTAAAGGGGGGTTTGGGTTAGATTAGGGGTATGTGGGTGGTGGGTTTTAATGTTGGGGGGGTTGTATTTTTCTTTTACAGGCAAAAGAGCTGAATTCTTTGGGGCATGCCCCACAAAAGGCCCTTTTAAGGGCTGGTAAGGTAAAAGAGCTTTGAACTTTTTAATTTAGAATAGGGTAGCGGTAGGGCATTTTTTTATTTTGGGGGGCTTTGTTATTTTATTAGGGGGCTTAGATTAGGTGTAAGTAGCTTAAAATTGTTGTAATATTTTTTAAATGTTTGTAACTTATTTTTTTTATTTTTTGTAACTTAGCTTTTTTTATTTTTTGTACTTTAGTTAGTTTATGTAATTGTATTTAATTATAGTTATTTGTAGTTAATTTATTTAATTAATTTAATGATAGTGTAGTGTTAGGTTTAATTGTAACTTAGGTTAGGATTTATTTTACAGGTAATTTTGTATTTCTTTTAGCTAGGTAGTTATTAAATAGTTAATAACTATTTAATAACTATTCTAACTAGCTAAAATAAATACAGTTACCTGTAAAATAAATATAAATCCTAAGATAGCTACAATGTAATTATTAATTATATTGTAGCTATCTTAGGGTTTATTTTACAGGTAAGTATTTAGTTTTAAATAGGAATAATTTATTAAAGTATAGTGTAGTGTTAGGTGTAATTGTAACTTAGGTTAGTTTTTAGTTTACAGGTAAATTTTTCTTTATTTTAGCTAGGTAAGCTATAAAATAGTTAATAACTATTTAATAGCTATTGTACCTAGTTAAAATAAATTGAAATTTGCCTGTAAAATAAAAATAAATCCTAACATAGCTACAATTTAATTATTATTTATATTGTAGCTATATTAGGGTTTATTTTAAAGGTAAGTATTTAGTTTTAAATAGGATTAATTTAGTTCATAATAGAAATATTATTTAGATTTATTTAATTAATATTTAAGTTAGGGGGGTGTTAGGGTTAGTGTTAGACTTAGGTTTAGGGGTTAATAATTTTACTACAGTGGCGGCGGTGTAGTGGGGGGCAGGATAGGGGTTAATAAATTTATTATAGGTGGCGACGGTGTAGGGGGGGCAGGATAGGGGTTAATAAATTTATTATAGATGGCGACGGTGTAGGGGGGCAGGATAGGGGTTAATAAATTTAATATAGGTTGCGGCGGGGTCCAGGAGCGGCGGTTTAGGGGTTAATACATATATTATAGTTGTGGCGGGGTCAGGGAGCGGTGGTTTAGGGGTTAATACATATATTATAGTTGCGGCTGGGTCAGGGAGCGGCGGTTTAGGGGTTAACATGTTTATTATAGCTTGCGGTGGGCTCCGGGAGCGGCGGTTTAGGGGGTAATACATTTATTTAGTTGCGGCGGTGTAGGGGGACAGATTAGGGGTGTTTAGACTCGGGGTACATGTTAGGGTGTTAGGTGCAGACATCTCCCATAGGAATTAATGGGATGTCTGTCAGCAGCGAACATGAACTTTCGCTATGGTCAGACTCCCATTGATTCCTATGGATTGAAAACCAGGTACGCTGGGCCGTAAAAGTGCCGAGCGTACCTGCTAGTTTTTTGATAACTAGCAAAAGTAGTCAGATTCTGCCGCACTTGTGTGAGGAACATCTGGAGTGACGTAAGAATCGATCTGTGTCGGACTGAGTCCGGCGGATCGAAGCTTACGTCACAAAATTCTACTTTTGCCGGTATCTAGGGCTTGATAACTAAGGCGAATCAGCCTCGCCACAAATACGCTGCGGAATTCCAGCGTATTTGAGGTTGACGGCTTGATAACTACCCCCCATACTCTGACTTCTCATGTAATCGGTG
>NC_069499.1:5887446-5899946 GCF_027579735.1 Bombina bombina
TATATTAATTACCATAAATATTATGATAGTTTTAATAATTTAATTAAAGTGAGATTTAGATGAAATTAATCACTTCTGCCAGAAGTTAATAATGTCATTCTCTGAGTTAAAACCCAATGGTACTAGACATCTGGTTTTGAAAATCCAGCATATTTCTTGTTTACAGAGTATAGACAGCTTATCTCCACCCCTAGGCGGTATTTTTATTTGTTCAATAGCCTGCCATTTAAAATGAGTCACATCTTGTTGGTGGCAGTCTATAAAATGAGAGGAGAGTGCTGAACATCTGCGTTTATTTGAAATTTAAGACAGATGTTCTCTGATTCTTTTGCCCACTTCTCTAGTAGTTCGTCCTGTATATTGTTTTCTGCATTGGGTGCACTCAATGATGTAAATGACAAAGGTGCTCTTGCAATTAATGCATCCCTTGGTATCATACTGTTCTCCTGTAACATGTGATCTGAATGTATTTGAGATACTCAGATGATCACATGAAGTGCAGGTTTTTCTACCACATTTGTAGGTGCCATTGTGTCTCATCCAGGATGACCCAGAGGTGGAGTCAGTTCTTAACATACTTGGTGCAAGAATGTTGCCCAAGGTAACATTCCTTTTTGGAACGAACATACAGCCTTGTTCAAAAGTCTGTCTAAGACCTTTATCTCCCATCAGAATGGGAAGATTTTTCTTTACTATTTTACATACATCATCATATTGATTCGAATATGATGTGATAAATTTTGGTTTAGACAAATTCTGATTGGATCTATTTTCCTCGGTCTGCCCCTGCTATTGAGCAGTTGCGATCTATCAATAGCTTTGCTAGAGAAATAAGCTTTATTGATGGTACTTTTTGGATAGCCTCTCTTAAACATACGTGTTCTCAGATCTCTGCTTTCAGACTGAAAAGTATTTTGCTGAGAACAGTTTTGTTTAACTCGTAGAAATTGGCCTTTTGCAATGCCTTTGAACACATGCTGTGGGTGGCAGCTGCGTGCATGTAAAAGGCTATTGCCAGAAATGGGTTTTCGGTAAAGAGCAGAGTTCACTTTGCTGTGTTTGGCATCACCTGAGAGGGTGACATCCAGAAAGTTAATCTCAGTTTTATGCCATTCATACGTGAATTGCAATCCCACATCATTAGTGTTTAAAATAGTAACAAAATCATCGGCTTTCTGAATATCAGATGACCAAACTAACAGTAAGTCATCTATAAATCTGACATATTGGACAATATGTTCAGAGGGGGCACCACTACCTCCATAGATGTGGCACCTCTCCCACCAACCCATAAAAAGGTTGGCGTAAGAGGGGGCAAATTTTGCCCCCATAGCTGTGCCACATCTCTGGAGGTAGTAGCGGCCCTGGAACATAAAGAAATTATGCTCCAGTAGAAATTGGACGATTCTCACAATCAATTTCTTGGACACAGATGACAAATCAGTAAAAAGGTCAAGAAAAAATTCAATTGCATGCAGGCCATGGACATGTGGAATCGAGGAGTACAGGGACACCACGTCAATGGTGAGCCAACTGTACTCCTCCCTCCATGTCAAAGGCTCCATGATCTGTAGAACATGCGAGGTGTCTCTAACATAGCTGGGTAGTAAATGAACTAGTGGCTGTAGATAATCATCAACCCACTTAGATAAAGGCTCCAATAAGGAACCTATACCAGCCACTATAGGTCTTCCCTTAATGTTGATAAGGCTTTTGTGTACCTTTGGGAGGTGGTGGAAGATGGGTGTCACTGGATCTGAAACTAAGCAAAGCCTAGCAGTATCCTGATCCATGAGACCCTCCTCCACCACCTCATCCAAAAGGTAAGACAATTCACGTGCAAATGCTGCAGTCGGATTAGAGGAAAGGACTGAGTAGGTATTTACATCACCAAGTTGTCTTAAGGCTTCCTGATTATAGTCCACTGTGTCCATGACCACAACACTCCCTCCTTTATCCGACTGTCTGATCACTATTTTATCATTCTTTTGTAGATTTAAAAGGGCTTCTCTCTGTTTAAACGAGAGATTTGACGGACAAGAGTCCAGTGAATTTGAAAGATCAGTAAGATCTTCAACAACTCTTTCATGAAATAATTCAAGTATTTTGCCCCTAGCTTGTGTCGGATAAAATTGTGACTTATCTTTTAGCTTAGGTTTAATTCTTGAGATCTGGGATTGTTCAGTATCCAAGTTCTCACTGTCTAGGTCTTCAAGTGTGACTATAGCACATGAGTCAACAAATGAAACATTTTTAGCGACACTTGAGACCAGAGCTGGATTATCTCTATCTTCAGTTGTTGATTGATCAGAATTTTGAAAAAACTTTCTAAGCGTTAGATTTCTAATAAGCTTGTTAAGATCAAGGATAGTTTGAAACAAGTTAAACTTCCTAGAGGGTACAAAACCCAAACCCATATTAAGTAAACTAGTTTCCTCTTCAGTTAGATTATGCGAGGAAATATTAATTACCATGTTTACTGATATTTCCTTGGTTTGGTTCTTTTCCCCCTCAGGGTATACCTCATCTGCTGTGTATTTGTCTGTATGTTTGTCTCCTCCGTAAGTCCTCCTCCCCCCTGAAATTGTTTTGGGACCTCCTGAAAAACCTGTGTATTAGTATTAGCCTTAACTGATGGTAAATGAATTACTGCAGGACCATTGGTTTTAGGTCTGGCTCCCTGACTGGTGTGTCCCTTGAGGATGCCCTTTTGTGTATTGGTACTCACTATTAGTTTAGGTATAGTAACATTTGTATCTGTTTCAGAGTTAGAATCATCTCCCCCTGAGGTACCTTCAAAGCTAGATGCGAATCTATCCTCATCGGTCATATCATTATCAGAATCTGAAAAAGTAACCTTTTTTAGATTACTAGCTGAGTCTAGACCCGCATCTTGGTTTGACTGTTGTCTACGTCTATGGTACCTCCTTTTGTTCTTATTTTTGTTACTTTTATTCAGCTTATTGCTATACTGTAGTTGCTCACTATCGTCTTGGTTATACCAAACCTTACTGCGTTGTTTGCGTCTCCAGACAAACAATATCCAGTGAGTAATCCTTTTGATCTCTTAGAAACTTGGTGTGTTTTGTTTGTATCACCAGTTTCTTGGATTCCTCCATGGTTTGTTTAAAAATCTGTTCAAACTTTGCATAAATTTCACAACTGCTAAACTTAGACATTTCAGTTTCAATATTTACAATCTTTTGTTTAACATCACACAGTAAAGTTTCTTTGTATTCGATAAGAAGTGCAATAAGCTTTAGTGAGCAATCAGTCAGGGCTTGGTTCCACCTGTCAATAAATGTTTGATCTTTAATATCATAGGTGGGAAATGTATTAAGTCTCAATCCCCTAGGGATCATCTTTAAAGCTAAATACTTAGTCAATATCCACTTGTCCCATTTTAATCTTTGTTCTTTCTGTTTTAAGTATTCATAATCCTGATATAAATCTCCAAGCTTTACATTAGGTGCATCATAATTAAACACATCCTCCAAATCAAGGCTGTCTAGATTGTCTTCATCTATGTCTTTAAATGAGTAAGTGCTATCATGGTTAGCTAGATCCTCCATACTTAATGGAATCTAGGTAGCAATAATAATTAATAATACAAAAATAATACTAAAAAGCTACCTAGGTAACAACGTAGTAAGCATGCAATTAATGGGCATATAAATATTCAACATATAATCCAATAAATAGACAATTCATTAGTTAGTTAAATATACACACTACTAAGTGGGGAAAGTGGGTAAAAAAAAGAGAGGTAAATTAGTAGTGTGGAAAGCCAGTCAACAAAATTAATGTTCTTAGTAGTCCCAGGTAAGTTAATTAAGGTATGTGGGCAAGGAACACACTGGACGTAAAAAGTCTCTCTGAGCCTGTTTAAGATGTGTTCAAATAAAGCAGGCTATCAGAAAAAGTAGTGTGTATGAAGACCAGTCCTTGATATAGACACTGGATAGTAGTCCATAGGTATAGGATGAATACCATAAGCAGGAGGTCTCTGAAACCCAGAATTCAATAAATAATAAATTACCTAGGTGTCACAGTGGCAAGAAAAAGGAACTTGCATTTCTCGGTGGTATCCTCAATGGTTAATAACCGCACAGTATGAGTGAGAAAAAGTGCTTAATGTGCTTAAAGGGCCGTGATAATCATAGGCGCTGAGAATCAAAAAGCCTTGGAGTGTAGAGCAAACAAAGAATAAGTACGGTTTGAGGCACTTATCTAAATATGGCCGGAGTATTAAACTCACTTTATGCTCAGCAATGTCTCAGCTTCTTGTCAGCATGGAACTTCCTCTTCCTCTTCGGCTGTATTGTGGCTCCGTAGATCCGTATCGCGTGGTCTCCAAACAGTCAATCACTGATGAAATCTCGTTTCTCCTCTGCACTGTGATGTAGCAAACCACGTGACGGTGTGCCGACCTATCCATGGGGATCCTGTATCGGCTTACACTGCAGGGCTGTAGCATCCGTTGTATGGTCCCCGCATTCGGCAAGGAAGGCAACCAGGTGCCGCCGGATCAACAGCCGCAGCTCCCCCAGCAGAGGAAAAAACAGAAATCCTCCAGAGATCCCCGATGGGATCGAATGCAAGTCCTCAAAGTAGACTCACTGTGAGTAGAAATGGCAGTAATGTAACTTAAGGATATATATGAGAAGCCCAATACACAGGCTAATCAGCAGCTTCGCAGTAAAGGAGTGGATACCCCAAAGTCCACTGTAAAAATGTAATAAATAGAAAGAAAAGTCCAACGAAGCCAGATGGTAATAATAAAATATTCCATTTATTCCATTAAAAAGTAGAGGGTAGTAGTACAAAACCATGTGGTTAGGCAGTTAGCAAGGTATAATCTGACCGGTTTCGGTCATATTGACCGTAATCATAGAATAGCACCTGTAAGGAGGTGCTCCCTTTTATGCTAAACACACAATGATTTGATTGGATAAAAACAAATGCCAACACTTAACCCTTTAGAAGCTTACTCTAATTAACATATACATACTATACATGATATTTACATTTCAATCACATAATACTAATGATAGACAGTTAGAAAATGCCCAGTGATATGTTTTGCAATGAGAAATTGGAGAAAAATTATTATACAAAGTATATCAGGACATACAGAAATAAATCTATATGAATATGCAAAAAAGCAAATGCCAAAAAATAACACTCCCATATACAGATAAGAATATACATCTATATATATGTGCTGGCAAATGCTAATATGCAAAAGGTGTTTTCAGAAGAGAACATATATATGTGTGTTTATGGATGTCACTAAAAAGTGGTGCAACAAGCATAGATTTTTAGGTACCAATTTTATGTGTAGAAAGAACACCCTAACAGATTACGCATCCTGGAAAGAATAATAATGATCATTACACATGGAAAAAGTATATCTAATATTTATCTATAAATAGGCAAGAATTTAGTTAGCTAAGTCTACTTTTAAAACACCATCGAAACGTACATTAAGATAAAAGTGTTAAGGAAACCTATATAGAAAATCTGAATAGTATACTTAAGATGACTGGTGTGTATAGTAGACCTAATGTGTAATGTGTTAACTGAGATGTCTCACTTATAAGAAAAATATCAAATTTGAGGGGTCTTTTAAAATAATATTTATATTAATTACCATAAATATTATGATAGTTTTAATAATTTAATTAAAGTGAGATTTAGATGAAATTAATCACTTCTGCCAGAAGTTAATAATGTCATTCTCTGAGTTAAAACCCAATGGTACTAGACATCTGGTTTTGAAAATCCAGTATATTTCTTGTTTACAGAGTATAGACAGCTTATCTCCACCCCTAGGCGGTATTTTTATTTGTTCAATAGCCTGCCATTTAAAATGAGTCACATCTTGTTGATGGCAGTCTATAAAATGAGAGGAGAGTGCTGAACATCTGCGTTTACTTGAAATGTAAGACAGATGTTCTCTGATTCTTTTGCCCACTTCTCTAGTAGTTCGTCCTGTATATTGTTTTCTGCATTGGGTGCACTCAATGATGTAAATGACAACGGTGCTCTTGCAATTAATGCATCCCTTTGTATCATACTGTTCTCCTGTAACATGTGATCTGAATGTATTTGAGATACTCAGATGATCACATGAAGTACAGGTTTTTCTACCACATTTGTAGGTGCCATTGTGTCTCATCCAGGATGACCCAGAGGTGGAGTCAGTTCTTAACATACTTGGTGCAAGAATGTTGCCCAAGGTAACATTCCTTTTTGGAACGAACATACAGCCTTGTTCAATAGTCTGTCTAAGACCTTTATCTCCCATCAGAATGGGAAGATTTTTCTTTACTATTTTACATATATCATCATATTGATTCGAATATGATGTGATAAATTTTGGTTTAGACAAATTCTGATTGGATCTATTTTCCTCGGGTCTGCCCCTGCTGTTAAGCAGTTGCGATCTATCAGTAGCTTTACTAGAAAAATAGGCTTTATTGATGGTACTTTTTGGATAGCCTCTCTTAAACATACGTGTTCTCAGATCTCTGCTTTCAGACTGAAAGGTATTTTGCTGAGAACAGTTTTGTTTAGCTCGTAGAAATTGGCCTTTTGCAATGCCTTTGAACACATGCTGTGGGTGGCAGCTGCGTGCATGTAAAAGGCTATTGCCAGAAATAGGTTTGCGGTAAAGAGCAGAGTTCACTTTGCTATGTTTGGCATCACCTGAGAGGGTGACATCCAAAAAGTTAATCTCGGTTTTATGCCATTCATACGTGAATTGCAATCCCACATTATTAGTGTTTAAAATAGTAACAAAATCATCGGCTTTCTGAATATCAGATGACCAAACTAACAGTAAGTCATCTATAAATCTGACATATTGAACAATATGTTCAGAGGGGGCACCACTACCTCCATAGATGTGGCACCTCTCCCACCAACCCATGAAAAGGTTGGCGTAAGAGGGGGCAAACTTTGCCCCCATAGCTGTGCCACATCTCTGGAGGTAGTAGCGGCCCTGGAACATAAAGAAATTATGTTCCAGTAGAAATTGGACGATTCTCACAATCAATTTCTTAGACACAGATGACAAGTCAGACATATATATGTGTGTGTGTGTGTGTATATATGTATATATGTGTGTGTGTGTGTGTATATATGTATATATATGTGTGTGTGTGTGTGTGTATATATGTATATATATGTGTGTGTGTGTGTGTGTGTGTGTATATATATATATGTGTGTGTATATATATATATATATGTGTGTGTGTGTGTATATATGTATATATGTGTGTGTGTGTGTGTGTGTGTGTATATATATATATGTGTGTGTGTATATATATATATATATGTGTGTGTGTGTGTGTATATATGTATATATGTGTGTGTGTACCGATGTATTTATGTGTTTTACTAGATATTTACTGTACATATATATATATATATATATATATATATATATATATATATGTGTGTGTGTGTGTGTGTGTATTTATGTCTTTATGTGTTTTACTATATATTAACTGTACATATATATGTGTGTGTGTACCGATGTATTTATGTGTTTTACTAGATATTTACTGTACACACACACATATATATATATATATATATATATATATATATGTGTGTGTGTGTATTTATGTCTTTATGTGTTTTACCATATATTAACTGTACATATATATGTGTGTGTGTACCGATGTATTTATGTGTTTTACTAGATATTTACTGTACATATATATATATATATATATATATGTGTGTGTGTGTGTGTGTATTTATGTCTTTATGTGTTTTACTATATATTAACTGTACATATATATGTGTGTGTGTACCGATGTATTTATGTGTTTTACTAGATATTTACTGTACACATATATATATATATATATATATATATATATATATGTGTGTGTGTGTGTGTGTGTGTATTTATGTCTTTATGTGTTTTACTATATATTAACTGTACATATATATATATATATATATATATATATGTGTGTGTGTGTGTGTGTATTTATGTCTTTATGTGTTTTACTATATATTAACTGTACATATATATGTGTGTGTGTACCGATGTATTTATGTGTTTTACTAGATATTTACTGTACATATATATATATATATATATATATATATATATATATATATATATATATATATATATATATGTGTGTGTGTGTGTGTATTTATGTCTTTATGTGTTTTACTAGATATTTACTGTACATATATATATATATATATATATATATATATATATATATGTGTGTGTGTGTGTATTTATGTCTTTATGTGTTTTACTATATATTTACTGTACATATATGTGTGTGTGTGTGTATTTGTGTTTTACTATATATTTACTGTACAAATATATGTGTGTGTGTGTATTTATGTCTTTATGTGTTTTACTATATATTTACTGTACATATATGTGTGTGTGTGTATTTGTGTTTTACTATATATTTACTGTACAAATATATGTGTTTGTGTGTATTTATGTCTTTATGTGTTTTACTATATATTTACTGTACATATATGTGTGTGTGTATTTGTGTTTTACTATATATTTACTGTACAAATATATGTGTTTGTGTGTATTTATGTCTTTATGTGTTTTACTATATATTTACTGTACATATATGTGTGTGTGTGTATTTGTGTTTTACTATATATTTACTGTACAAATATATGTGTTTGTGTGTATTTATGTCTTTATGTGTTTTACTATATATTTACTGTACATATATGTGTGTGTGTATTTGTGTTTTACTATATATTTACTGTACAAATATATGTGTTTGTGTGTATTTATGTCTTTATGTGTTTTACTATATATTTACTGTACATATATGTGTGTGTGTATTTGTGTTTTACTATATATTTACTGTACATATATGTGTGTGTGTATTTGTGTTTTACTATATATTTACTGTACATATATGTGTGTGTGTATTTATGTGTTTTACTATACATTTACTGTACATATTTCTCTTGTAAGGTGTATCCAGTCCACGGGTTCATCCATTACTTGTGGGATATTCTCCTTCCCAACAGGAAGCTGCAAGAGGACAGCCACAGCAGAACTGTCTATATAGCTCCTCCCCTAACTGCCACCCCCAGTCATTCTCTTGCAGCTCTCGACAAGATAGGAAGTATCAAGAGATATGTGGTGACTTAGTGTAGTTTTACCTTCAATCAAAAGTTTGTTATTTTTAAACGGTACCGGCGTTGTACTGTTTTACTCTCAGACAGAAATTAGAAGAAGAGTTCTGCCTGGAGGTTGATGATCTTAGCGTTTTGTAACTAAGGTCCATTGCTGTTCTCACACATAACTGAAGAGTATGGGACAACTTCAGTTGGGGGAACGGTCTGCAGATTACCTGCTTTGAGGTATGTTCAGTATATTTATTTCTAGAGAGATGAATAAGTTCTAGAAAATGCTGACAGAGCCTTGTGTATTTGAGGTAAGCCTGATGCAGTGATTTAACAGTGACTGGGATCATGCTTACATAACAGGGTAATACTCATGTTAATATTCATATTACTTAGTGACAAAACGTTTACATGAATTCAAAAATAGGACGTTTTTTCTCTGAGGGAGATAACTCTTTATTTGGGGCCTAGTTTCCACATGGCTAATCAGATACTCCTAGGAGTATTTTCTTAAGGCCCCTCTGACATCCAGTACATGGTGGGAGGGGCCTATTTTAGCGCTCTAAATGCGCAGTTTTAATTCAGACTGAGACATCCAGCTTCCCTAGAGGAGTCCTCTGGCACCTGAGGACCATTATAAGGGGTTTATTTCTGCACAAAATCGTACTTGAGGGCAGGTAGGAGCCTCAGCAGAGCTGTGGCAGGGTGCTTAACTGTCTTGTAACGTTTTTTTAATGTTTTTAAATCCGGTTTGGGGCCTAAGGGGTTAATCATCCATTTGCAAGTGGGTGCAATGCTGCTTTAGTCCCTTACACACACTGTAAAAATTTCAAAGACTTTACTATATTTTTACACTGTTTTGCAGTTTAAGTGCTAGTTTTTTTCTCTTAAAGGCACAGTAATGTTTTTGTTTAATTGCTGTTTCACCTTTATTAAAGTGTTTTCCAAGCTTGCTTGTTGTCATGATCCTCCTATTCCACCTTAAATGTGTCAAGCAAATACTATATACCACCTTTACATCTTGTTAACTTCCTACCTGAACCCAATATAAACCTGCTTCCTCCCATGGTCCTTTGCTGGTTTATTGAAGTGTAATAGCTACAGTTCCAGTCCTTACCTTTTCTACAGCATAACAGGATTTAAACTGTGTATTTATTTCCTTTTCTATCAGCATACCTCTATTTCAGCCGGAGCTGACATTACCTATCTGCAGCAGGACTTCACTCCACACCTCCGCCATCCAGGGTCTGATTGTGAGTATTCCTAACAACCTGGCGTGACACGCCACTCAGCAAACAGGAAACGCAGGGACCACAGCGTTCACACTGCTCACCACGCTCATTGGGACCGGATCTCTGTGCTGCACTCATCGCACTCACAGCAGCTGCAGTTTGCTTAAAGGGGAAATCTCATTCAGCGACTTCTGGACAGGTGCTGTATAAACTCTCATAAACTGACTGTGCAACTCTCTTCTGAAGTACTCTTAAACATACTACAAGTGTAAGATTTGTATAGTGAAGCTGCTTGCATTTAACCATGAACTCTCTCTACTAACTGCATCCTGAAATACAATTAACCTCTGCATTACTGTTTGTAAACTGAAGCTTTTTGCATTTAACCCTGGTCTCCTTCTACTAACTGCATCCTGATATATAATTAACCTCTGCAGTACTGTTTATCTCTGTATATCCATTGCTATGAATACCTGCCAAAGTCAACTCCCACTAATAGACACTCCAGTTACTGGGAGCTAGCTGTCCGGCAAAATTAACAACAAGTGTTATACAGTTCACTAAAAGCATATAGTGTACTGTCATCCTCAACTCTTGTAACACATCCTCAATTTTACATGATATCTTGGTTGTTACAATTACAAGTGAGTTGATTGTTACACTTGTCTCATTACTAGTCTGTTAAACATGTCTGACATAGAGGAAACTCCTTGTTCAATATGTTTAGAAGCCATGGTGGAACCCCCTCTTAGAATGTGTACCAAATGTACTGAAATTTCTATAAACTATAAAGACCATATTAAAGATTTATCTCCAGAGGATTCTCTGACTGAAAAGAGGGAGATTATGCCATCTAGCTCTCCCCATGTGTCAGAACCTATAACTCCCGCTCAAGTGACGCCAAGTACATCTAGCGCGTCTAATTCTTTTACCTTACAGGACATGGCGGCAGTTATGAATGCTACCCTTACAGAGGTATTGTCCAAACTGCCAGGGTTACAAGGAAAGCGAGACAGCTCTGGGGCTAGAACTAATGCAGAGCTTTCTGACGCTTTAATGCCTGTGTCCGATATACCCTCACAATGCTCAGAAGCCGAGGCAGGTGATCTTCTATCTGTGGGTGACATTTCAGACTCAGGGAAGGCGTTGCTTCAGTCTGATTCAAATTACAGCGTTTAAATTTAAGCTTGAACACCTCCGCTTATTGCTTAGGGAGGTTTTAGCGACTCTGGATGAATGTGACCCCATTGTGGTTCCAGAGAAATTGTGTAAAATGGACAAATACTTTGCAGTGCCTGTTTACACTGATGTTTTTCCAGTCCCTAAGAGGTTTTCGGAAATTATTACTAAGGAATGGGATAGACCAGGTGTGCCGTTCTCTCCCCCTCCTGCTTTCAAAAAGATGTTTCCCATAGATGCAGCCGTATGGGACTCGTGGCAGATGGTCCCTAAGGTGGAGGGAGCAGTCTCTACCCTAGCTAAGCGTACAACTATCCCCGTCGAGGACAGTTGTGCTTTCCTAGATCCTATAGATACAAAATTGGAGGGTCTCCTTAAGAAAAATTTTATTCATCAAGGTTTTATTCTCCAGCCACTTGCATGCATAGCCCCAGTTACTGCTGCAGCGGCTTTTTGGTTTGAGTCTCTTGAGGAGGCTCTGCAGGTAGAGACCCCGCTAGACGACATTCTAGACAGGATTAAAGCTCTTAAGTTAGCTAATTCCTTTATTTCTGACGCTGTTTTTCAGTTAACCAAACTAACGGCTAAGAATTCAGGTTTTGCCATTTTGGCGCGTAGGGCGCTATGGCTTAAGTCCTGGTCAGCAGACGTTACTTCAAAGTCTAAGCTTCTTAACATCCCCTTCAAGGGACAGACCCTATTCGGGCCCGGTCTGAAGGAGATCATTTCTGATATTACTGGAGGAAAAGGTCACGCCCTTCCTCAGGATAGGTCCAATAAGAGGACCAAACAGAATAATTTTCATTCCTTTCAAAACTTCAAGAGTGGCGCAGACTCAGTTTCCTCTAAGGCAAAACAAGAGGGAAATTTCACCCAGTCCAAACCAGTCTGGAGACCTAACCAGGCTTGGAACAAGGGGAAGCAGGCCAAGAAACCTGCGGATGC
>NC_069499.1:5904946-5917446 GCF_027579735.1 Bombina bombina
AAAGGATGCTGAGATTCTCCCTCCCCACAGGGCTTATGATTGCCCGATTGACTTACTACCTGGGGTCTCCATCCCTTACGGCCACATTTATCCACTCTCTTAACCAGAGTTGGACCATTTAAAAAAACTATATCGATGACAACCTTAGAAAAGGGTTCATCAGACCCAGTACCTCCCCTGCTGGGGCTGGGATATTCTTTGTTACAAATAAAGACGGTACTTTGAGACCTATTATCGATTACCGAGAATTAAATAAGCGTACACGTACCCCCTCCCTTTAATCCCGGAATTGATAGAAAGATTGAGGGGAGCCACGGTCTTCACCAAGTTGGATCTTCGTGGCGCCTATAATCTGATACAAATGAGAGCTGGTGATGAATGGCTCACTGCGTTCCGAACTAGATACGGTCTATTCGAATACACAGTGATGCCATTTGGATTATGCAACGCTCCAGCAACATTCCAATGTCTTATCAATGATCTGTTCAGAGACATCCTGGATGTGTATGTTGTTGTCTATTTGGACAATATTCTGATCTTTTCACAAGACCTAGATCGACATAGACTACATGTTAGGGAAATCCTTTCCAGACTTAGAAAAAATAGCCTATATGCTAAACTGGAAAAATGCATATTTGAGTCTCAAACTATATCCTTCCTCGGTTATGAGATCTCCCCTAACGGCATTAAGATGCAAAATGACAAGGTTCAGGCAATTTTAGATTGGCCTACACCCCAAACAAAGAAAGATGTGCAGCGCTTTCTAGGATTTTCTAATTATTATAGGAAGTTTATACCTGGTTTTGCAGCTCTTACGAAACCTTTGACTGAACTCACTAAACTTAATCAGCAGTTTGCTTGGAACCATCAGACTCAGTCAGTTTTTGACAATCTCAAGTCTCAATTTACTTCAGCCCCCATCCTACAGTATCCGGATTTGCAGAAGCAATTCATACTAGAGGTGGATGCTTCAGATTTTGCCATCGGGGCAATCCTCTCCCAGAGGAAATCTTTCAAGAATCCTTTGCATCCGGTAGCATTCTTCTCTAGACTCCTACAACCTGCCGAATTGAATTATCCAGTAGGAGAAAAGGAATTGCTCGCTGTAAAATGTTCATTTGATCATTGGAGACACCTTTTGGAAGGAGCTATTCAACCTACAGTCATCTACACAGATCACAAAAATTTGCAGTACCTACAATCTAACTGTACATTGTCCTCCAGACAAGTGAGATGGAGTCTTTATTTCTCTCGCTTCCACTATATTATAACTTATAGACCAGGTACCAGAAACGGTAAAGCAGACGCCCTCTCCAGGCAAGCCACTAAACCCCTACAATCCGCTATCCCAACTACTATCATACCTAGGGATTGTATAGTAGGAATCTTGACAGGTCTTGAACCTCTTTTTAAAAAGGCCCTTGAAACCGACACTTCTGTTCCTCATCAGGACTTGCTACCTGACTTTACTGGAGTATTACGCAAGGACCACAAGCTGTATGTTCCTCTAAACCTCCGTAAGGAGGTATTGAATTCTGTACACCAATCTCCTTTAGCTGGGCATATGGGCAGAGATAAATCTATGGATCTACTCACTAGATCCTACTGGTGGCCAACACTACGGACTGATCTCAGGGATCATTTGGATCAATGTGTCATCTGTGCTACCTCCAAACCCTCTAGACAACTACCTGTTGGACTTTTACAACCTTTACCAGTACCCCATGTTCCATGGGAGACTGTATCTATGGATTTTATTGTTGATCTCCCTACATCCAACAATTACACCACAATCATGGTGGTTACAGACCTATTCTCGAAAATGTCTCATTTCATCCCCATATTCTCTTTACCTACATCCAAGATCTCTTGTGACCTTTTCATACAAAATGTTGTCCGGTTGCATGGTATTCCTCTAACAGTTATCAGTGACCGCGGAACCCAGTTCACCTCCAAATTTTGGAGATCCTTGTGTAAATCTCTCCACATAGAACAAAAACTTACCACCGCTTACCATCTGCAGACTAACGGACAAACTGAGAGAGTGAACCAGTGGCTGGAGCAGTACTTGCGATGTTACTGTGCACATCAGCAGGAGTCATGGGCATCATTTCTCCCTCTAGCAGAGTTCGCGTATAACAACAACAAGAATGCCTCTACTGGTTTCTCTCCTTTTTTTTGTTAATTATGGTTTACACCCTCGTTTCACTCTACTGCCAAAGGTCGAGACACCCTGTCCTGTGGTTAACGATCTAGTCAATGATATATCCAATATGTTTTCTACTGTCCATGACAACATACTGCAAGCTCAAGCATATCAGAGCAAGTACTACAACCTCCATCATAGGACCAGTCCCAAGTATACAGTGGGTCAGAAGGTTTGGCTCTCCACGAAAAATCTGAGACTATCATACCCTAGCAAAAAATTGGGGAAGCTGTTTATTGGTCCCTATCCCATCGTACGGATCAGTAACCCCTCAACTGTCACCCTACAGCTCCCATCCAGCTTCAAGGTTCATCCGACATTTCACGTGTCCTTAGTTAAACCTTGTTCTCTACCTACACTAAGTCCTAATGTTCCTGATCCTGTTCTGATACCTTTCTCGGATCAGGAATTTGTTGTGCATAGCATCCTGGACTCACGTATTCGCAGAGGGGCTCTATTCTATCTCATTCATTGGAAGGGTTTTGGACATGAGGAGGATTCCTGGGAACCTGCCTCCAATGTCTCTGCTCCTCGCCTTGTGTCCCTTTTTCACCGGCGGAACCTGGATCGTCCCAGACCTTGACCCACGCTGTGGTTCTTTGTAGGGGGGGCTCTGTAAGGGTTAACGTTGCCTCTCTGTCCCTTTAAGCAATTGCTTATTTAAGGCACCTCCTACCTAAGATCCAATGCTGCTTTATTGAGTTGTATTCCAGCTTCTCCGTGAGCACTCATATCTCCCTTTGAAATTAACAAAAATAGTTAAATTAATCAGGAGCGCTAAAAAGCTAAAAGCGATTATCTGATGGTATTAAAAAAGTGCCAAGTGTATGTGCAAAAAATTGTGAAAATATTAATAAAGTGCAGAAAAATTAAAATACTTCAAATAAGTGAGGTTTAATCGATAATTATTTATCTAAAATATATTATAAGGTGAATAAGTGTAGTCATAAAACCAGACAGGTATATGTCTATTAGCATATGCCTCTATGGATTACTAAAAAATAAAATGAAATGATCCTCTGATCAAATATTTACAAAAATCAGTCTGTTATTCAAGACTGTGTATGGTGTTAGAAAGTGCTATAAGATAAAATTAGGCGAAGGAGAACAATCTCTTCATTGATTAATAAAATGATAAATATTAAATCTATAAATACAGATTCAAATGCTTAATTAGTGTAATGTGGGATTTAAAACACAAATTATCTACAGTTAATAACTAAGTATCAGAACATTCGGATTGCATGTAGTGGTGATGGGAATAAATGCACAATGAATAAGGAATTAGGCTCTGCTTAAAATTTAATCTGTTATAAACAAGTGCAAACAAATCTTATAATTGCTAAAAACGGACGTCTCCGTGTAACATCAAAGTTAAAATTAAGGTTGCCACCACATTTAAAAAGGAGAAATTGGCTTTATAGACAGAAAAATTCCGGATATCCAATTGAACAGTCTATATTATAAACGGGAAATCTTTTCTTACCCGTAATCAGTCCACGAAATCAGTTTGGAGGGGAGATTTTCCTGACTTACCCCCAAACAATTCAGCCGTCAGTCCTGTAGATAGAAAATTACCGCCGTAGCGGAGTGACGTCACTTTTTTATAGGCGCTGTCTGCAGAGTGCAATCTGATTGGTCCTTAGGTGGGCAGTGTCAGATTTCTCACTGCCGTGATCCTTTTGAATGGAGTATCCGCTCTTAAGTGCCAACGAGCACGCAGGATACTGTTTAGATCATCCGTTGTAGGGGGACAACAGTCTCAGTGGTGAGTAGGTACTATAGTCTCACCTCACTTCAAAATAGAGCCGGTCTGATGCACACAGTTTCCAAATGTGCCGTAGATGTAGAATCTTTTATTTCAAAAGTGCTGGTACCTCTATGGAAAGTGCTGGTGCTATTTCACGGATTGTGTTAACCAGACATTAACCAAGGCAGTATTTATGAAATAGAAAGTTTTTTGAAAGCAGAATATCAATTCAAACTGCAATTGTAGCAACAAAGTTCAACAAAGTTCATAGGCAACTAACATCAACGCGTTTCTCCCTGTGCAGGGCTTTTTCAAGATGAAAGTGTTGCCAACAGTTGCACCTTTTTAAAGGTGTTCCTAATTTTCTATTGGTTCAATGAAATTAGTTAAGGTGGTTTAGGCAATTTCATAAGGTGGTATTGGCAAACCTCTATTTGGGCAACCTTACTAATAATTTATGTGCAAATACATATATAACAATTCCAAATGTAAAAGAATTTTCAATTTTTAGAAGTATATCAATTAAAACCTATATTATTAAAAATTCTTAAAAAGTACACAGATATCTAAATGAATTTATTAGATGTAGGATATTCATATCCAATAAAAGTTTGGATCTAAATTATAGAATATAAATGTAGCTCTATGACTAGGAGTGTTAATACATACATATAAATGAAAACTTTTAATAATATATAAAAATAGTAAATATAAATATAGAAATGAATTCATAAGCTTAAAATTTGTTGTTACTATTCAGGACAATGACTCATGCAAGAGATTACAATATTTTAATATAAGAGTGAAGGAATAGTGACCAGAAACTATTAAAAATTAATAAAAATTAATAAAAATTAATAAAGAATTGATAAAAATTAATAAAAATTAGTAAAAGATCTAAAATGGGGTTAATCTAACAGAAATGGTGAAATATCAAGTTCTGAGTTCAGTCCATTTGGAAATAATGTCTCATATTTATAAATGAACTCTGCTTCTTTCAATTTAAGAAATTTTTCTATATTTCCACCTCTCCAATTTTGTTTGACATGTAATATTCCCCAATATTTAAGATCTGATGTTCTACCTTTATGTTTTAATTTAAAATGTTTATATAAATTGGTGTCATCAATTCCTTTTTCAATACACAGAAGGTGCTCCCTTATTCTATCTTTGACCATTCTTTTTGTCTCCCCAAAATAAATTAAATCACATGTGCATTTAAGGGCATATATAACTCCCTTGGTAGTGCATCTAATGCATTCTTTAATTTTAATTTCTTCTCCTTTAGTGTACTTCTTTTATAACTATGTTTGCAGGCCTTACACGAATAGCACGGAAAGAAACCTGAAATTTTTTTCTCCCTGTAGGTCTCTTTGTGTAAAGCTCCGTGTTTTCATGTTCGGTATACTAGGTGCCAAAATGGACTTAAAATTTTTGGTTTTCTTAAAAATCAATTTAGGTTTGGATGGGAGGGAATCTCCTATTATGGGATCTTCTTTAAGTATTGCCCAATGTTTATTGAGGATTTTTCTCATGAGGCCATGGTCTGCACTAAAATCTGTGATAAATGGGACATTAATTATTTCTTTATTATCTTTGGTATCTTTTTGTTTATAAGTAAGTAGGGAATCTCTTTCTGTTTCTTTAGCTCTTTTTACAGCTTTATTTACAGTATCTTCATTATAACCTCTATCCTTGAACTTTTCTATTAATACCTCAATTTGATTCTCAAAGTCACACATTCTAGAACAGTTTTTCCTTATCCTTAAACTTTGTCCAACTGGGATATTGTCTTTCCACTGTTGCAAATGACAGCTGTTTGCGTGAACAAAGCTATTGGAGTCCACTTCTTTAAAGTGCGTTTTTCGTTTGTATTGAATTATTAATAACCATAATTTCTAAATCTAAAAACACAATTTTTTTCTTTGCTATAATTAAAAGTGAAGTTCAGGCCACTGTCATTAGTGTTCATGTTTTTAAAGAGGCAAAGTAATTTTTCTTCTGTCCCTCTCCATAGAAGTAGAACATCATCGATGTACCGTCTATAGAGCATGAGGTCTGCACCACAGTCATGCATCTGGAAAAAGGACTCCTCCCAATTTCCAACAAAAAGATTGGCATAACTGGGTGCAAACCTCGTGCCCATAGCCGTACCCTCGATTTGTAAATAAAATTGTTTATCATGCATAAAATAATTATTTTTTAATATGAACTCTATACTTGTAAGTAAAAATTCTTTTTGTTCAGTCATCATATCCGGGTCAGTATCTAAATATTTACTGATAGCTTGTATTCCCTTTGCATGATCTATCACTGTGTAGAGTGATGTTATATCTCCCGTAACTAAAATCAGATTTTCTTCCCATACTGTATCTCTTAAAATAGTTAAAACCTCAGTCGAGTCTTTTAAATAAGAATCTAATTTCTTGACAAATTTTTGTAGGTAAATGTCTACATAGTGTGAAAGATTTGATGACAGAGAGCCAATACCGGAGATGATCGGTCTCCCTGGAGGTTGTTTTAAATTTTTGTGAATTTTTGGAAGGAAGTAGAACACCGGGACCCTCGGAAAAGTAGGGTCCAGGAATTCCACCTCCTTCTCATTAAGTATGCCCAATCTTTTGCCCTTTCCTATCAATTTCTTAAGACATGCTGCGAATTTGTTAGTTGGATTTAGTTCTAATTTTTTATATGTTTTGGTCTCACCTAACAGTCTATTGGCCTCTAATTTGTAGTAGCTTGTATCCATCACTACAATCCCGCCGCCCTTATCGGCGGGCTTGATGGTTACATCTTTATTCTTTTTTAAGTTTTCTAAAGTTAATATCTCCTTTTTAGTCATGTTTATTTTTGTAAATTTCGAGAATTTACTTCTCCTTAAGTCTTTAAGGACCAATTGTTCAAAGGTGTCTAAGTGAGTTCCTTTTGACGAAACAGGATTAAAAGTGGACTTAGCTCTTAAATTAGTATGGATAAAGTTATCTTGTTTAGTAGTGATTCTATTGGTACAACTTATTTCCAGTGGACTTTTCATATAAAATCTTTTTAGTGTGAGGTTTCTCACAAACTTCCTAATATGTATGTGTGTATTAAATTTGTTTAGCCTCACACTAGGAGCAAAGGATAGACCGTAGCTTAAAATTTTTATTTCATCATCTTTTAAAGTGCTACTGCTAATATTAAAAACTCCATTTTTATCTGTATTTACCTCCCTCTTTTTGCTTCGTGTGTTGATCCCACTCCCTCTTGTTCCTCTAGAGGTCTTTTTTTGTTGTTTCTGTTTGTCCATGTATTTGTTTTGTTCCTTTCTGTCAGATCTTTGGAGGTGCCCTCTCTTAGAGGGCTGTTCACTAAAAAAGAAGCCTCATCTTCTTTTTGCCTAGGTCTTACTTCTTCATGATTTAGAGGAGTATATCTATTCCTCATTGGTATTTCCCAATGGTTTCTGTTCTCCCAAACTGGTCTATTCGGTCTATAATATTCTGTCCTCTCTCTATAATGGTCATTATGATAATAACTATTTCTATCCTCTGGATAATGATTGTTTCTTCTATCATATCCATTATAATTCCTATTATCATATCCATTATAATTCCTATTATTGTAATAGTTTTGTGTTGTATTATTATTTTGTTGACCTGATCTCCATATTCTATTTGAATTCCCATTCCCTCTATTTATATTTGTGTAATTATTTCGTCTGGGGTATATAGAGTTTCTATTCTCCTTACTCTTGCTGTAATTTACAACCTTCCACTCTTCTCCAGGGGAGTTAGTGTCCATGTTGGTGTTTTCAGTACTTAAGTCTTGACTTAATTTTTTAGTATCCCTATCTAATTTCTTCCACTTAGTTTTTAAAATATCTTTATTCAAAGTGTTCATTCTCTCAATCATATCCTTTTTGTTGTTGTTTAAAATCTAATGATTTCTTATCCTTTAATTTATCTTTAATTTCTATTATATCTTTTTCTAAATCAGTTAAAGTTTCTTTTCTAGACTTTTTTAGGATTTCCATCAAGTCTGTGGAGGCTTTAAATAGTACCCCATCCCATTCTGCTTGATAGTTATCTTTCAGAGGAAATGCACAAGCTTTATTTAAAACTAACCCTTTAGGGACAAGTCCTTTCCCAATGTACTTATTTATAAAGACAATTTCAGTCTTTTGTTTCAATTCTTTAGTTAGGAGTTTTTCTAATTTTATCATAATTTCTTCTAAACTTTCATATTCGGAACATCTAGTACTATCATCCTCCTTCTGATCTGAAAGATCTTTGTAGAGGTGATCTCTAAATTCAAATATGTCTTCCATATTTGGTGAAAAGGACATATTGAGTCTAAAATAAATCCAAAAGTTAAAACTAAAAAATCTAAAATTAACTGTACAATAACAAACACTCGCTGCTTACTAGATAGAGACCTTACAATAATAGATATACTAAGAACTAATAAGCGCAGAGTGTAATCGCTAAACTCCTGAGTTACCTTAGGGTCCCTTTCAAAGGTTTGAAGGATCAACAAAAATAGTTAAATTAATCAGGAGCGCTAAAAAGCTAAAAGCGATTATCTGATGGTATTAAAAAAGTGCCAAGTGTATGTGCAAAAAATTGTGAAAATATTAATAAAGTGCAGAAAAATTAAAATACTTCAAATAAGTGAGGTTTAATCGATAATTGTTTATCTGAAATGTACTATAAAGTGAATAAGTGTAGTCATAAAACCAGACAGGTATATGTCTATTAGCATATACCTCTATGGATTACTAAAAAATAATGATCCTCTGATCAAATATTTACAAAAAACAGTCTGTAATTTAAGACTGTGTATGGTGTTAGAAAGTGCTATAAGATAAAATTAGGCGAAGGAGAACAATCTCTTCATTGATTAATAAAATGATAAATATTAAATCTATAAATACAGATTCAAATGCTTAATTAGTGTAATGTGGGATTTAAAACACAAATTATCTACAGTTAATAACTAAGTATCAGAACATTCGGATTGCATGTAGTGGTGATGGGAATAAATGCACAATGAATAAGGAATTAGGCTCTGCTTAAAATTTAATCTGTTATAAACAAGTGCAAACAAATCTTATAATTGCTAAAAACGGACGTCTCCGTGTAACATCAAAGTTAAAATTAGGGTTGCCACCACATTTAAAAAGGAGAAATTGGCTTTATAGACAGAAAAATTCCGGATATCCAATTGAACAGTCTATATTATAAACGGGAAATCTTTTCTTACCCGTAATCAGTCCACGAAAACAGTTTGGAGGGGAGATTTTCCTGACTTACCCCCAAACAATTCAGCCGTCAGTCCTGTAGATAGAAAATTACCGCCGTAGTGGAGTGACGTCACTTTTTTATAGGCGCTGTCTGCAGAGTGCAATCTGATTGGTCCTTAGCATGAGTAAGGAGAATAGAAACTCTATATACCCCAGACGAAATAATTACACAAATATAAATAGAGGGAATGGGAATTCAAATAGAATATGGAGATCAGGTCAACAAAATAATAATACAACACAAAACTATTACAATAATAGGAATTATAATGGATATGATAATAGGAATTATAATGGATATGATAGAAGAAACAATCATTATCCAGAGGATAGAAATAGTTATTATCATAATGACCATTATAGAGAGAGGACAGAATATTATAGACCGAATAGACCAGTTTGGGAGAACAGAAACCATTGGGAAATACCAATGAGGAATAGATATACTCCTCTAAATCATGAAGAAGTAAGACCTAGGCAAAAAGAAGATGAGGCTTCTTTTTTAGTGAACAGCCCTCTAAGAGAGGGCACCTCCAAAGATCTGACAGAAAGGAACAAAACAAATACATGGACAAACAGAAACAACAAAAAAAGACCTCTAGAGGAACAAGAGGGAGTGGGATCAACACACGAAGCAAAAAGAGGGAGGTAAATACAGATAAAAATGGAGTTTTTAATATTAGCAGTAGCACTTTAAAAGATGATGAAATAAAAATTTTAAGCTACGGTCTATCCTTTGCTCCTAGTGTGAGGCTAAACAAATTTAATACACACATACATATTAGGAAGTTTGTGAGAAACCTCACACTAAAAAGATTTTATATGAAAAGTCCACTGGAAATAAGTTGTACCAATAGAATCACTACTAAACAAGATAACTTTATCCATACTAATTTAAGAGCTAAGTCCACTTTTAATCCTGTTTCGTCAAAAGGAACTCACTTAGACACCTTTGAACAATTGGTCCTTAAAGACTTAAGGAGAAGTAAATTCTCGAAATTTACAAAAATAAACATGACTAAAAAGGAGATATTAACTTTAGAAAACTTAAAAAAGAATAAAGATGTAACCATCAAGCCCGCCGATAAGGGCGGCGGGATTGTAGTGATGGATACAAGCTACTACAAATTAGAGGCCAATAGACTGTTAGGTGAGACCAAAACATATAAAAAATTAGAACTAAATCCAACTAACAAATTCGCAGCATGTCTTAAGAAATTGATAGGAAAGGGCAAAAGATTGGGCATACTTAATGAGAAGGAGATGGAATTCCTGGACCCTACTTTTCCGAGGGTCCCGGTGTTCTACTTCCTTCCAAAAATTCACAAAAATTTAAAACAACCTCCAGGGAGACCGATCATCTCCGGTATTGGCTCTCTGTCATCAAATCTTTCACACTATGTAGACATTTACCTACAAAAATTTGTCAAGAAATTAGATTCTTATTTAAAAGACTCGACTGAGGTTTTAACTATTTTAAGAGATACAGTATGGGAAGAAAATCTGATTTTAGTTACGGGAGATATAACATCACTCTACACAGTGATAGATCATGCAAAGGGAATACAAGCTATCAGTAAATATTTAGATACTGACCCGGATATGATGACTGAACAAAAAGAATTTTTACTTACAAGTATAGAGTTCATATTAAAAAATAATTATTTTATGCATGATAAACAATTTTATTTACAAATCGAGGGTACGGCTATGGGCACGAGGTTTGCACCCAGTTATGCCAATCTTTTTGTTGGAAATTGGGAGGAGTCCTTTTTCCAGATGCATGACTGTGGTGCAGACCTCATGCTCTATAGACGGTACATCGATGATGTTCTACTTCTATGGAGAGGGACAGAAGAAAAATTACTTTGCCTCTTTAAAAACATGAACACTAATGACAGTGGCCTGAACTTCACTTTTAATTATAGCAAAGAAAAAATTGTGTTTTTAGATTTAGAAATTATGGTTATTAATAATTCAATACAAACGAAAACGCACTTTAAAGAAGTGGACTCCAATAGCTTTGTTCACGCAAACAGCTGTCATTTGCAACAGTGGAAAGACAATATCCCAGTTGGACAAAGTTTAAGGATAAGGAAAAACTGTTCTAGAATGTGTGACTTTGAGAATCAAATTGAGGTATTAATAGAAAAGTTCAAGGATAGAGGTTATAATGAAGATACTGTAAATAAAGCTGTAAAAAGAGCTAAAGAAACAGAAAGAGATTCCCTACTTACTTATAAACAAAAAGATACCAAAGATAATAAAGAAATAATTAATGTCCCATTTATCACAGATTTTAGTGCAGACCATGGCCTCATGAGAAAAATCCTCAATAAACATTGGGCAATACTTAAAGAAGATCCCATAATAGGAGATTCCCTCCCATCCAAACCTAAATTGATTTTTAAGAAAACCAAAAATTTTAAGTCCATTTTGGCACCTAGTATACCGAACATGAAAACACGGAGCTTTACACAAAGAGACCTACAGGGAGAAAAAATTTCAGGTTTCTTTCCGTGCTATTCGTGTAAGGCCTGCAAACATAGTGATAAAAGAAGTACACTAAAGGTCCCAAAATCAGGAGAAGAAATTAAAATTAAAGAATGCATTAGATGCACTACCAAGGGAGTTATATATGACCTTAAATGCACATGTGATTTAATTTATTTTGGGGAGACAAAAAGAATGGTCAAAGATAGAATAAGGGAGCACCTTCTGTGTATTGAAAAAGGAATTGATGACACCAATTTATATAAACATTTTAAATTAAAACATAAAGGTAGAACATCAGATCTTAAATATTGGGGAATATTACATGTCAAACAAAATTGGAGAGGTGGAAATATAGAAAAATTTCTTAAATTGAAAGAAGCAGAGTTCATTTATAAATATGAGACATTATTTCCAAATGGACTGAACTCAGAACTTGATATTTCACCATTTCTGTTAGATTAACCCCATTTTAGATCTTTTACTAATTTTTATTAATTTTTATTAATTTTTATCAATTCTTTATTAATTTTTATTAATTTTTATTAATTTTTAATAGTTTCTGGTCACTATTCCTTCACTCTTATATTAAAATATTGTAATCTCTTGCATGAGTCATTGTCCTGAATAGTAACAACAAATTTTAAGCTTATGAATTCATTTCTATATTTATATTTACTATTTTTATATATTATTAAAAGTATTCATTTATATGTATGTATTAACACTCCTAGTCATAGAGCTACATTTATATTCTATAATTTAGA